>NC_080571.1:45428001-45668001 GCF_030247185.1 Malaya genurostris
AACTATGTTTATCCGACAATGTATTGAAGCAAGTGCTTCAAAGCGATCTAGAGAAGCTAAGGTCGGAATGGTATACTTTTCATGAAATTCGTTGAAAAACTAGCGTCCCAATTGCCCCATCCACTTCATTCGCTCGATTTGGCTTCCTCGAATTATCACGATCGCATTGCGCTGATTTTTTCAAAATCTCAAGCCATCTCTAAAAAATCTATGTGAGTTTCATTTCGGAGTTTTCGACTGCTACTACTGGAACCTGAAATCGGGAATTCCCGAAGTAAGTTTGTATTGCTATCAACTAATATGATTTACAAATTGGAATAGTTTTGAGACTTTTTCTATTTTTCACGAGTTGAAACAGGGAATCAACTAGGGACCACTCATTTTCATGCTATTCATTAATGATCTTTGATGATATTGAGAAGGCCTTGTTACATGTTACATGTTACGGAACACTCAACAATTTAATCATTTTCCATAAAATGTTTACTGAAATACATAGTTACAAATGTGGGCCTTGAATAACAATTTTTATATCGATCGGATCGAAAGGGTGCGAAGGTCAAAAGTGATTTGTCTTATTTGCTCTGCATCTTGGCAGAATCGCCTTTAATTACTAAATTACGAAAATCGCATAAATCAACAAAAAATATGAATATTTCTTCAACAACTCTTCGTTTTCGATTCACTGACTGATAACATCGTTTAACATAGAGTATTTATGTTAGGTTATGTGCCCTATGCTCCCATAGTTAACCCATTCATTATCAAGTTTTCCGTAACCAGAAGTCGGATTTGGATGAAATTTCATAGAAGTTTTTGAAACCATATAAATTTATTCTTCTGAAAATCGCCCTGACCCGCTCTGAGAAATCTACGTGATCGATCATTCAGGTGTTAGAGTAATTTTGAGCTTAGGGCACATAACCGTTTTGAATTTTGTTTACATTTCGTCTTAGTCCCATCAGTGCATAGCAGTTCAAATTGAACTGCTCAATGCAAAACTCGGTAGTTCAATTTGAACCGCTAAGCAGGCGTAACTTTTTGTTCTGCACCGAAGTGCCATGTCTAAACTGACGGCCGAACGAAAACAGATTTTCGACTTTAACTGGCCGATTCAGGTTTGGTTATTCAGGGATTAGCCTAGTTTTGAGCTTAGGGCACATTACCCCTTTGAATATTGTTTGCGTTTCGTCTTAGACTCATCATTGCATAGCAGTTCTATAACTTTATTGATATTTTATAACTTTTTCGTACGTGAAAATTATTATTTCATTTCATATTATTTATATTTCATTACTGATATTGTTGAAAAAATGCGAAAAAAAAATTTGAATCTATTGTAGTAGTTGCATTTGGTTTCTGATTTAAGAACACTCACTCATAACTTGATTCATTGCCAGACTCACAGAAATAATTCACGCATGTGAAAATGCAGTCACTTGAGCGCATAATCCGGGTGAGTTCCGTGCATTCAATGCAAACTTCGTGGGGCTGGTTATTTAGTAATCTGTCCCAGTAACGGGAGCATTTGTCCAAATCATTCGATGGTACGATTGTTTTTGCTACCGATGCCGAATGTGCTTTAGAAACGTTTGAAAACTTACACACGTCATCGGTAATTTGTGATCATCGATTATGCCTGAGATTTGGGAATTTTTGAAATATTTTGTTTGCACGTACTCGAAAGTAGTGTTGAACTTTATCAAATCTGCAAGATTTTGTAAAAAACAGCTAATTTGCGAATCTTTGACTTCACAAAAAAGTGGCCATTTCACCTCAAAACTACCCACCCAACTCACATTATCTGCGGAAACTGTGTATAGATACCAGAAGGAAATATATTCACGATTTCTCATGAGCAAATTGAACGATGGCTAAATTCCATGAATTGAAATTCAAATTTCTGCCGCATTGACCATATTTGCCAGATTTAGCCCCCGGTAACTATTTTCTGTTCTCAGATTTAAAGAATAAAGGTGAATATTTGAATATTGGTATTTTAGATCGGCGCATGGTTCTTGAAAGTGAACTTTTCGAGATATCACCATACTTTCGCTTCCTGAATTGTTCCGGTGCATCTATACTAAAATACAACTTGTAAATGTCAAACATGTTCTATAACACAATTCAATTAAGCGGAACAACCGAGAGCAAAAAATAACAGAATTATGACCGAGTACAATGACATTAAAATAAAATTAGTTCATTTTAAAAATACACAACAATTCGTTTGCCATCTAGGATTACTAAATTAAAATAAGAAATCAACATAACATCAGTATCAAAAACATACTTGTCAAACCCGTTCCCGAAAATATGAGTTATACAGCGAATCGGAAGAAAATTAACAAACTGAAAAATCTGCGAATTCTATAAGTATAAATTATATGAATCTACTCGTCAACTATGTGTTTTCGGCAGTACGAAAGAAGCATGTCAGTTTTATTCGCACTCACATCCACTTGTTATGTCGCTGACATTACCCACGCGCCTTTTTGTAGATTTTCATACACGATGTCTATGTCTCCCGGCTACTCGGCCATCCATGGAAATTGACCATCAATGTCAATTTCCCTCTCTGAGCAGCCTAGATAGCCGTGTAGTGTCGGTAGCGGTTTCCCAACTGGCTAAGAATAACGCTACGGTCCACCTGTACCGGTGGTATAAGTCCACCAAACAGGTAAGCCGTGTGGCATCCGGCGGAATTATTTTTTACCAAGAATTGATCCACTGGTTTCCTGTTCCATGTCGTAAAAGGCCACAAAAATAGGAACTCCTAAGTCAAGGTGTATTTCCGTGCCGATGGCTGAATGGCTGCAGGAGGTTAAACAATGCAGTCGTGAACGGAATATCTTGGGATTTTCCCTTACTGTGTTAAGCGAAGCTCTGGCACAGTGGACGACTTCTTTCTTCGCAACTCGTGGGATTTAAATGATTAAAACATTTAAAAAAATCCTTACATGGTTCGCTATAGGCGATTATAAGCCAATATATTTGGTTTCTTGTAGTTGTTGTACGGTAAGTGCTGGAGGTGGAGTGTTCGTTACTTTAATTGATAATGGTTAGAGTAGCACAAATCAATCTCCAGCATAAACGTACAGCAACTATGAATCTATCCAGACTTCTGCAAGAAGGTAAAGCTTCTTTAGCTTTGGTTCAAGAACCATATTTCCAAAAGGGAAACTTCTACGTTGGAAAATTGTTAAACCCAGTCTTTGTTGCCTTCAACAAGACCGGAATGACTAATCCACGTGAAATGCCTCGAGCATGCATACTTGCAAATAGTGCTCTCGATGTTTCTCTCATATCGGAGCTCACAACTCGGGATATTTGTGCTGTCACAGTTGGTATGACTACTGATGGCATAGACAGGAAATATGTCTATTGTTCGGCATATTTACCGCATAACCAACCTTCGCCAAGCGATGACTTCAAAAAGGTTGTATCATACTGCTGCAAAAGTGATTTACCGCTTGTAATCGGCAGTGACATAAATGCTCACCGTATCATTTGGGGCAGCACAGATATAAATTCGAGAGGCTCTGATATGATGGAATTTGTGAACAGTACAAACCTGCACATAGTCAATGCAGGAAACCGTCCAACTTTTGCGAGAGCTGGAAGAGAGGAGGTTTGGGACGTAACTCTCTGCTCTCATAGAATTGCGCATGAGTTGGTGAATTGGCTCGTCTCCGATGAGCTCGAACCTTCGTTGTCTGATCATAAGTACATCTTCTTTGATCATTCAAACGTTAAATTTGATATTATCACATATCGTAATCCCAAATCTACAAACTGGGACCTCTATGAAGAGGGCTTGGCGACTAGATTTTACGGGTACCAACCAACAATTGAAACCCCAATTGATTTGGAAAATGTTGTCGACGAGACAAACTCACTCATAGTTGCAGCATATGAAGAGGCTTGTCCACTTCGGATTGTGCGAGCTACTAGAGGAACTCCTTGGTGGAATGCTGAACTTGCTAGACTAAGGAAACTATGCAGAAGAGCTTGGAACCACCGACGCAGAAATGGGTCGGAGGCATTCGTGTCGGCTCGAAGGGCTTACAAAAATGCTCTTCGATCGTCTGAGCGAAGTGGTTGGAAAAGCCTCTGCACAAATGTCTCTAGTCTCAATGAGGCTAGCAGATTAAATAAGTTACTTTCGAAGTCTAAGGACTTTAATGTCAGTTTCTTAAGAACTTCAGATGGTGAACACTTGTCTGATGAAGGTGATGTACTTCACTATCTTTTTAACACTCACTTTCCAGGATGTATGGATCCATCACCGACAGCTCTTCCCGAGACTTTTTCAGGTAGTTACGATTCTTGGGCCCTTGCTCGAAGCGTTGTGACGATTGAATCGGTCAAATGGGCAGTTGAGAGTTTTGCTCCGTACAAGTCTCCTGGAAAGGATGGAGTTTTCCCAGTGTTACTGCAGAAAGGGTATGAACATTTCAAACATGTTTTGAAGAAAATACTTACTTTTAGTCTTGCGACAGGATATATTCCAAGAGCCTGGCAGGAAATAATTGTCAAATTTATTCCCAAAGGCGGTCGCGACACTTATAAGGAAGCGAAGAGTTTCAGGCCTATCAGTCTAAGCTCATTTCTTCTTAAAACAGTGGAACGCATAGTCGATCACTATATCAGGAATGTTAGTTTGGACGTGCATCCGCTACATGGAATGCAACATGCTTACCAGCGTGGAAAGTCCACTACAACCCTGTTACATGATGTTGTGTACAACATTGAAAAAGCTTTCTCACAAAAGCAATCTTGCTTGGGAGTTTTCCTAGATATTGAAGGTGCCTTTGATAACGTGTCTTTCAATTCAATTCTGGAAGCAGCCCGTGGTCATGGCATACCTTCAAGTTTCACAAATTGGATACACGCAATGCTTAGCAATCGACTTCTTTGTTCTTCGCTTCGGCAAGCAGAGATTAGAAAGCTGAGTGTCCGTGGGTGTCCTCAAGGTGGTGTACTATCCCCACTTTTATGGAACCTAGTCGCTGATGGTTTGTTAAGGAAACTTAATAACCTTGGATTTCCGACTTATGGTTTTGCCGACGATTATCATATATTGATGACCGGTATAAGCATTAACACTCTCTTTGATTTAATGCAACAAGCCCTGCGATCTGTTGAACAATGGTGTTGTCAGGTTGGATTATCTGTAAATCCGGGCAAAACATCAATGGTGCTTTTCACTCATCGTAGGATAATCACAGGAGCTCGTCCATTGCAGTTCTTTGGTTCAGAGGTCACTGTGGTCGAACAAGTTAAATACGTCGGGGTTATTCTTGACTCAAAACTGAATTGGTCTGCTCACATTGACTTCAGAATTAAAAGAGCTTGCATGGCTTTCGGCCAATGCAGACGAGCTTTTGGAAAATCATGGGTACTCAAACCCAGATATATTCATTGGATCTACACAACTATTGTTAGACCAATTTTAGCATATGGATGTCTTGTATGGTGGCAGAAAGGAGAAGTCGCGACAGTTCAGTCAAAGCTAAATCATCTCCAAAGGATGGTCCTAATGGCGATGACAGGAGCATTCACGACAACTCCTACTGCTGCTCTAGAGGCGCTACTGCGCATTAAACCACTACATGTGTTCCTAAAACAAGAAGCATTATCTTGTGCATACCGTCTTAAGGTTACAGGGCTTTGGAACAGTAACCCATTAGATTATGCTACCAGCCACACTCGCTTGTGGTCTCAAATGGTTACATGGGATGAGTATTTACTCGCTCCTAGTGACCTAACTCTCACATGCAGTTTTCCTTTCAAAACATTCCATGTGAGCTATCCTCTTCGTGAGGAATGGTTGTCTGGTTGTCTGGAACGACAACTTGATGAACACATAGTTTGTTATACGGACGGTTCTCTGTTGAATGGTCGTGCTGGTGCTGGTGTCTACTGTCGTGAAATGAGGCTGGAGCAGTCTCATTCACTTGGTAGATACTGTACTGTGTTCCAAGCAGAAATCTACGCGATTCTGTGTGGAGTACAATCGGCACTTCAGCAGAGGATCTGTGGTAAACGAATTTATTTTTGTTCCGACAGTCAGGCCTTAAAAGCACTCAGTTCGAATGACTCACGGTCGAATCTAGTGATCGCATGTCGAACTCAAATTGAAGACCTCAGCATTTCAAATGCTGTTTACTTCTTATGGGTACCCGGCCATTCTGGTATTACTGGAAATGAATGGGCTGATGAGTTGGCTAGAGCTGGTGCAACGAATGATTTCGTTGGTCCTGAACCAGCTTTACCACTTTCAACTAATTGGATAAAGCACAAGATTCGTTCTTGGGCTGTATCCAAACATGCCAGCTACTGGCGCAGCTTGCAAACTTGCGCTCAGACAAAAGCATTTCTACCAGATTTAAATCTGAAAATGTCAAAGTGTCTACTGCATTTCTCCAAGCATCATTGCAGTATTCTGGTCAGAGCTCTGACTGGACATTGCAAACTCAATTATCACATGGCTACTATTCAACGTGCTGAGTATTATTCGTGTGATTTGTGTGAATGCGATTATGGTACTTCATATCATCTGATATGTAACTGTCCCGCATTGACGCAGCTACGTATCCGGGTTTTTGGTTCTCCATACATGGTTGAGTCTGTGTATGCGGAGCTAAAATTTAAGGATATTCTCTCGTTTCTTACCCAATGTGGTAAGGAGCTATAGTCAGAAGGGTTCATCGTTCTTCCTGGAGTGAATGGGGGTGCCGAATTTACTTCTGCTCGAACATACTGCGAATCGTTCTGCATTCTTCCGGGAGTGCAGAATGGTGTCGCTTTTGTAAGATCTTCAAATCCTCTCGGGGGTTGGAGGTTTTATTAACAGCAGACTGTTCGGGATCTCGTAGAGGTTCAGAATTTACTTCTGCTTCCACTAAATGTGATCCTCAGCAGATTGTTCAGCATCCTTTAGGGGTGCAGAATTTACTTCTGCTTTTATGTGTTTTTGTGTCGTCAATTTTTCCCATCCTCCTAGTCCAACCCTTACCATTTCCTTTCAATCCTTCCCTCTTATATATCGGGAAAATGATGCTAAAAACAATATTGATGGCAAGGCACAAATCTCCAAATATCAAGGGGAACGTGCCATTTGAGCCAATTTGTTCTGATTCCTGATTCCTGATATGTCGCTGACATTACCCACGCGCCTTTTTGTAGATTTTCATACACGATGTTTATGACTGTTGAATACTTTTCACCATCATTTGTTTTTTTATTCAGAAATTCGTGACTAGATTTCAAGAACAAGATTTCAAGAACAAGGTTCGGAATCCAGATCAAGGACTTAGTTCATGAACTCAGTTCTTGAATTCTGGAACAGAATTCAATTTCAGAATCCTACTTCCGAATTTCGTTCTAGAACTGAACTCTGAGCTTGAATTCTGAACCTGAATTTAGTTTTAAAATAAGGTTCCAGAAACCAATCCAGTTTAGTAGCAGCATGTAGAGTTTCTGAATTCTGGAAACAAGTTCTGAAACTGAATTTAGGAATTAAATCCTGCAACTGAATTTAGGAATTAAATTTTAAAACTAAATTCAGGATTGAAACTCTGGTTTAGAAGTCGGTTCCAAAACTCAGGTTCGAAGCTCAGATCTAGAATTTTGCTCCAGAATCCAGAGCTAAAATTCATATCTTGAATTTTGTTCCAGAAAAGTTGAGTTCCTAAATCAGAGTTTTGAATTCGAATTCCGATCATAAATTAAGGAATTGAATTCTGCTCCAAAATCTATTCAAAAAACCTGTTCCTAAAATCTATTTCCAGATTCTTGAATTATGATTCAGTTCCAGAATCTTAGTTTTAAAGATTCTGAGCCTCTGAAATTAAGTACAGAGATTAAGAGTTTAAGTGAATCTGAATCCAAGTTCTGAATTCAGTTTAAGAATACTTTTCCAAAATCCAATCTAAAATTCAGTTCTTGTATTCAGAAACTGAGTGCGATTAAAGATAACACATGGACTGACAGGTCCCGGGCCTAACACATAGATGACGCTAGTTTTTTCGCAGTCATCTTTTTCTCAGTAAATACTAACTTTTAAAAGACAGCTAATTAAATTTAATTATATTCTATTCATTAGTTTGTGAGTTTTTGTGCTAAGAGTAACAATTTCGTGTTTTAATTTTGCACTGCTTCTTGATGGGAAAAAATTACCATTCAAGCGAAGCAATGGCTTGAAAAGTTTTATGGAGACTCCGCCCATCAGAAACAACAATAAAACGTTGGTTTCGAAAAGTGATAAAAAAAGTTGCGTGCGTTAGCTGACATCATAAAGATATCAAAAGAACGTGTTGGCTTTATGAGAATTTGACTATGATAAAGCTCTGTTCAAAGTGAATACCGCGTTTGCTAACTGTTGACCAAAAACGAAAACAATGAACAATGACAAAACTACATGAATTGAATTTTTAATTACTCCCACATCCACCGTACTCATCACATTTAGCTCCCAGTGACTACTAGCTATTCGCCGACCTGAAAAAAAGGTCTAAGGTAAGAAATCTCGCAGTTATCGCTGAAACTGAGGCAAAAAATAAATCGTTCTTCAAAAGTGGTTTTGAAATGTTAGAGCGGCGCTGGAATGCTTGCGTTGCTCTTGATGGAGATTACGTTGATGAATAAAGTTAGTTTTGAACCAAAAAAATCGTGGCCCGGGACTTTTCAGCCCATGTGTTAGTCTCTCAAATGATTTTTTTTATCTATCCAGAAATGCAATAAAGCGACTGCTCCTTGATTCCTTATCTATTTAGTTGTAGAGCTAAGATAATTTTACAAGCAAATACTATACTAATAATTATTAATATAATTTAGTTTAATATAAGCCTATTAGTACTATTTGTATATTGTAATTCTGTGGGTATAAAAGAAGTAGAGGTTTCATGCCTTTTGAAGAAAGAGATTATAAATTTCATCTCTTCTTCATTCCCTGCTTCCAAATTCATTCAAATTTAATGTGTTGATAAAACATAGTACTGCGCAAGTCAAGAAACGCCTTTATAAGCATTACCCGAGCTCTACTTTGAGCACATCATCCTGGTATGCTGAATTTGAATTTTAGTTGTTCAAATGAAGCTGTTGTTTCGGAAATTATTTCAAAAGCTCATGCCATCGTTGTGGAAAGTAGAAAAGTTAGGTAGCAGGAAATAGCTGACATCGTGTAGATGTCAGAAGGAAGCGTAGTCGCGATTTCCCAATGAGAACTGGAATTTGGCCAAACTCGCCAGATTTGGCTCCCAGCGACTATTTTTTGTTCTCAGTTTTGAAAAAGAAGTTTGTTGGAGAGAGACTTAAATCTAATGATGAGCTCATCGCTGAGACTGAAGTTTTTTGAAGGCTAAGAAGAAATCGTAGTAAAAAGTGATTTAGAAATAAACCCAAGAAGAATACCTCGATGATTGAATCGAAATTTAAAAAAAACATTGTTTTCTTAATCAGACCGGGAACTTTTTAACCGATGTTAAGCATTATTATTAACATTGACACTAAGACTGAGAGTTACATTGAAACAGAAAAAGGTGTCATGAATACACCGAAATTCGAACGAAAGTAAGCGATCCTGAACCGCTGCAATACGTAAACTCTGTTGGTGACACTCAAAGTCATGAAATGTTTGAACATCCAAAATAAAAAAAAAGAAACAAGTGCAAAAATGCACTCATTAAATCACAATAAAAAACACTAACGACACTTTTGTTTCACCCCACACCAAACAAGGCAAGAGAAAGTAAACAGTCATTAATATCAATTTAAAAGTCATTTTTACAGTTTTTCAATTTCCTTTCCCGCCCGGGTGCATTGCGGAGATTCAGAACTTGGTTCGCCAGTTCGTCTTGTTCGGGCACTGGGAATTGCTGGACTCTGGAATGATGATGATATTGGCGTGTTTTTGATTCCCAGCCACCTCAGTCTGCTGCTGGGGTCAGATGGAATGCAAAGAAAAAGCGAAATTAATAAAGATGTCTCTGCATGAAGATCTCAGCTCTGATACAATGAGTGCCATTAAAAAAGAAAAAAAAAACTCAGAACAACGACTAAAACGAATCCTGGTGACCTCGGCCCGGTTGTAATAAATTAATTTATTGAAATGCTACAATCTGCTGCCGATTGTCTGGTTCGGATGGTTCGATGAACGGTTTGGACAGTGTAACTGTGACTGAAGGCCACTCAACGATCTTGACGAGAAATATATCTCATACTTACTGAAGAATTTCAAATTTTTTTGTGCTATAACAGTTTCGAAAGAAATCAATTTAAAAAGTCAAAAAATATTTCGAGCCCGTAAGCGTAGTTCTTGGCCATTACAAACATTCACAAGTTCCGAAGCGTGATTCGTTTACTCGAAAGTATCGTAACGTGACAGCTTTATTACCATGGGTACGCAAAACATGTAAAAAAAAAACTACATCATAATCTGTCGGCACACCATCAATCACACTTTGACCTCGCTACAGAAGTGCGTGTCTGTTAAATTCTCACTTGACTCTATTCAATTTGAGTGCCGGCACCACACTTAGTGGCACCCGTTCGGGGGCCGTTCCTGTTGAACACTTTGCTGGCTGATAAGATACAGCCGGAAGAGCGAGTGGTCCGATCCGATCCGATCCGGTGCACGAAATCTAATTTCCCGACCTAATCCAGTTAAACTTTTATAACGTGTTCTTTTTACGACCGGAATGATTTTTTTTTTCTTTTCAAGTGTGATCCACACCACCAACCGAAGAGATAGAAGTGCCATCGAAGTGATTCAAAAATATAAACATTCCTCTGTTATCCCAGGCATGCCACTGACCCCGCGAAAAGTACAACCACTGTTTACAGACGAACAGTTGTTTGTTGTTCGAAATGGCAGTCACTTCCTACCAAATATTATCAATCGGAATAACGTCAGTCAAAGTTGGTGCCAAATTGGTGCCGAACTTTTTTGTTCGCACGACCAATAGAGGCTTTGATAGCAGTTCGTCAATTCGCGAAATTGCACGAACAGCTGAATCGGATAGATCAGAGCACGCACACATCGGCCCTTTTGGAACTAGGTTTTGCAAATGGAAAATTGGTGAGAAACACACTATCGGAACATTTTACTACTGTCACAATTAGATTAAGAACAATTCGGTGTTAGCATTTTCCATCCAATATTAATTGTTACAGTTGTAATAAAATGAATTATCACAGTAAAACACCGTTCTATTACGAGGAAAGATAAAACTAGTACGTCATTAACCAATTTAATAATAACGATCTATTCGTCATTTTGTGAAGTAGCTTTTTCCCATCATCACTGACGTTATAGTGTTCGTTGCTTTTGTTGTTATCAACCGGTGTCATCTCGCCGAGAATATAGAAAAATACAAAAGATTCTGTGCAACTGAAAAATCAGTATTGAAAGTTTGGGCAGAAGAAATAGGAAAAAGTGCTAATATTTCGAACTTGCTGTAGGCGAGGAAACCGGTAACCACGTTGCTGCAACTCACCTGAAAAAAGAAGAAATTAAGGGAAACTGTTAATGTAAGTAAACAAATCAAGAAAAAAAACTTTTCTTAATCCGCCTAGTGGGGTGATAATGCCTTTCTCTTTCATCGAGACAGTGTCATTAAAATATTTTTTGCCTGTTTATTGAGATAATTGCTGCCACTAATTTAGGCTCATTTTTGATACCAGATTTATTCAGATTGATTCGAGTAGTTCGCAAAAGCATGCTTTAGTGTTTATGTCACAATACGGCATCTTTTCTCAAACCAAGCGCTTCACATTTTCGTTGCCTTTTTGTATCAGAAGAGTGATGCTAATCAAAAAACCTTTTTTAATCTACCTAATGGTGTAATGATACCTTTCTCATATTACTAATATTTCCAAAAATATCACTAGAATCTGTCAAAAAAAAATTTTCAATCTTCAATAAAATAAGAAACTTTCCATGGGTATGAACTAACATAATCAATTTGTAAACAGTTATGTCAAGTTAATAATAATTTTTGCCTTTCTCATACAGAAAGGTTATGAATCACATGAAAAACCGACTAGTAAAAATTGGCCCGGAGATCCAAGTGCAATGTGTGTGTGTTATGTGTGTGTGTGTGTTGTGTGTGTGTGTGTGTGTGTGTGTGTGTGTGTGTGTGTGTGTGTGTGTGTGTGTGTGTGTGTGTTCACTAGGGTTTCCCGCAGTTGGCTGAACTGATTTTGACGAGCTCAGATTCAAATGAAAGATTTTACGGTCCCATACGGAATTCCTGAATTTCATCTGGATCCGACTTCCGGTTCCGGAGTCATCGGATAAAGTATGTTCAGTATTGTACACCGTCACTTGACCGGCGAAACAAAAAACGTAAAAAAAATTCTAAACTAGACTCAAAACCGTTATTCCCAATCTTAGGGTCAAATGAAAGGTCCTATCAAAAATTACTGCATATTTTCGATTACAACAAAAATTTAAATCGTCGTTTAAAGTACGATGGAAAGATCGTATAAAATCTTCATAATTTGAATAAAAACTAGTACATTGAATAAAAACTAGTACTAGTTGTACGTCATGTTGGTGGTCATACGAACCGACTTCGATTATACCGGATCTCGGGTTCCGGTGCTGAAAGTACATGTAATAGTGAACCCACTTCGTTTTTTAATGGATGGTCTAACCGTTCAGAGAACTGTTTCATTCTCTATGTTATACTAGTTAACAGTGTTGGTGATTGCCTATAATTTGACAGAAGCTGCTCCATATTGCTCTATATTGTATACAACATTTTCAATCCGGTAGAAGATACTACAAGAACTCGTGTCTCTCAATGCATGAACCGTGAGAGAATTTTGCTACTTTTCTTCGCTCCACTTCATACTCTGAGTATTTCACGACCCTTAAACATTTACAGTCTGATAATGGTTCTGTGGAGAATCGCAAGTTGACAATTATCGCAGAAAATCGAATTGATGATTCAACTTGATGAGTCTCATACTAAGTTGCAATATTTCAAAACCCTTGTGTGAAGCATTCACATACATTTTCATAGACACAACTTATACAAAGGTTATATGCACATAGTTAGAATAAGCGGCAATAGTAAAATGATTCTATCGAAATTATCAACTGCCCATACAAAATCGGATCGCGAAACGAGAATAAGCGACCGTTTGTTGCTTCAGAGAGAATTCCCACAGCAGAGTGTTAACTCGTGATGCTCAGACAGGTCATCGAGAGGAATTCGCTCTCGCACTTGTGTCCATTCTATGTTAAATGAACCATGCCGGTTTTTTGTTGCTGCGATGATATCCGTCTCTCTTTGATGGCACTGATTGAATCGTGTAAAGAGTTGCTAGTGAGCGTTCTTTGATACGATAAAAGCCATCCTTGCTTGTTAATACACAAACAATCCCTTGGATTCTTTAAAAAATCGAAGAGAAACATTTTGAATAGCATACCACAGTTTTATATATGAGAAAGGCAGCATTACACCACTAGGTGGATGAAAACAGGTTTTTTTATTTAGCATCCTCGAACTAAATGTTTAAACACACTTTGTCCTATAGTTCTGGAACCGGAAGTCGTACCCGGATGAAACTAAACAGCAACCTTTGAGACGATAGGAAATTTTATTTGAGCCTAAGTTTGTGGAAAGCGATCAAATCATCTCTGAGAAAATTGAGTGAAACTCGTTTTTGAGATTTTAATAACTATTTCCGGTTCTTCAGGAAACGGGAACTGAGAACCACTATAACTGAAGTCGGTTCGTATAGTAAATAACTAATATAGCCAACGAATTAAATCAGTTTTGAGCCAAATCTAGAAGAATTTTACCCTTTTTGCATCGTCACTCTAAATGACGGTGTGCAATTTTAAACACACTTTACCCTATGAAAGCATTATAATAATATAAAATTCAATAGCAACCTAAGGGACTATGAGATGTTTTATTTTCTGAGTGACATTATTCGACACATACTCACACACATACATACACACAGACATTTCTCCGCTCGATAAACTGTGTAGAATGATATAGAGCACGTAGATCTCCCGTCCAATTTTCACTAGTCAATTTTTCAAGTGATTGTATAAATTTTCTATATGACAAAGGCAATAAGTGTACTTGTATAGAAAAGCATAGATGTTCATGATTGAATGAAAGATTTATAAATTAACATATTTTCCACCAGAAAAATATATATTAATTATGGCAACCATGCACGCTATAGGAAATTGAGCGAAGCACGCTTCGAACGGATAAAAACCGGTTCTTCTTCCGTACCGCACGTACCGACGCGTACCAGTTTTTGCATCATCATTTTGAATGACGATTTGAATGTTTGGACACTCATCGCCTTCTTTCGGAACCGGAAGTCGGATCTGGATGAAATTGCACTTTATATGTTAAGACACTGGGAGCTTTAATTTGAAGCATGATTGTGAAAATCGGTTTTATCGTTGCTGAGAAATTAATGTGAGTCCGGTTTTTGAAGCTTTTCTTCACTATTATCGGTACGTTCAGAAACGGAAACCGGAGACTAGTGGTACCAAAGTAGATTCATATATCCACTAACAAGGTCTACCCATCAGATGAATTTACTAGTAAATTTTATAAAAAATTGCATCTCGTTTCGCCATCACTTTCGAAAAAATCCGCATGAAATTTAAGTTTTGTTCACTTATCGCGCTGTAATACCGAAACCGGATCTGGATCAACTTTTCGGGGATTTTTTAAAGAATTTCAAGATCTTTTATTTGCATGTTAGTTTGTAAAAATCGGAATGAAATTTCCGAGAAAATTGGGTGCGTATTTTCGCATAGATTTGCACATATTGCTTTGTAATTCCGGAACCGGAAGTCGGATAGTGATAAAATGCAGTAGAATCTCAGAGAATTTTTTTGCTGCATATCACCCTGTAATCCCGGAACCGGATCGGGATAAAATTCAATAACGATTTATGGGACCATAATACCATTCATTTCTGAGTTTGTGAAAATCGGTTCAGCCATCTCAGAAAAAATCGAGTGACATTTGTCACATACACACACAGACATTTGCTCCGTTTGTCGAGCTGAATCGAATGGTATATGACATTAGGCACTCCGGCCGACGGCTTTTACAGGGATAGTAACACATGGACTGAAAAGTCCCGGGCCTAACACATAGATGGCGCCAGTTTTATTGCAATCACCTTTTTCAGTTATCAGTATCCTTTAAAAAACAGCTGTTAAAATTTCATGATACTCATTAGTTTGTGAGTTATTATGCTAAGAGTGACGCTACTTTTGTTATTTTCAGAACAATGGATAAAAAAATCGTGTTTTAATTTTACTCCGCTTCTTGATGGGAAAATATGTTATGGAGACTCCGCTCCATCAGAAACAACAATAAAATGTTGATTTGCTGACCTCAAACGTAGTCGTAGAGACACCGATGATGCAGAACGTAGTGTCCAAACGTCCAAATGATGCGGTAACACCAGAAAACAATTAAAAAAAAACAAAAAAAGTGAAGTTGCATGAGTTAGCTGACATCGTAAAAATATAAAAAAAAACGTGTTGGCTTTATATTGCCTAAGCATTTGAATATGAGAAAGCTCTATTCAAAGTGTGTTCTGCGTTTGCTCACTGTTGACCAAAAACAAGAACTTGTTGATGATTCTGAGCAGTGTTTGATTTTTTTCAACGTTACGTTGAACGGATGTTACATCCACTGTATTCGTCAGATATAGCTTCCAACGACTACCGGCTGTTCGCAGACATGAAAAAAATGCTCGCTGGTAAGAAATTCCGCACGAATGAAGCGATCGCTGAAACTGAGGCCTATTCTGAGACAAAAGATAAATCGTTCTACAAAAGTGATATTGAAATGTTAGAGCGGCGCTGGAATGGTTGCGTTGCTTTCGATGGAGATTACGTTGATGAATAAAGTTAATTTTGAGCCAAAAAAAAATCGTGTTCTCTTTGTTAGGCCCGGGATTTTTCAGCCTATGTGTTATAGCCTTTCTATATGAGAAAGGCAAAATTGATCTGCGAATACAACTGTGGGAACAGCCTAATTGACTAGAAGAACCGAGCATGCTTCGCTGTGTTCGGGCGCCACGGAATGCAATTAAAGTCATATCTCTATGGTACACCATCCGCCAGCAATCACTTACACGTCGTATCGCCAGTCTATCTTCACTTTCTGCTTCATCAGACACCGATTTGTGATTTTGTCTCATTTGCTGTCCTCATTAAATAGTTGCATTCGCATATCATTTTTCCAATCTGTTTTTCTCGTTAGATACTGATAAAATTCATCTCTAAACACAACTAAAACAAATTAGGCAATTGCATGAATAGTATTACAGAAAATTGTTCGTCAACCTCTCAGTTATGTCTCTAGCATTACCCACCCCTAGTTTTTTTTATGTAAAAACTCGTCTATAATTTAAAAAAATCTACAAAATAACACTTGAAAACATTAAAAAACAACACTTTTTCGACAAGCTGATAGGTTTTTTGAAAACATATACTTGGAGTAGGTAGCACAATTTACACTATGAAGTCTTATAAACAAATATCAACTTCAAGTGACTAGCTAAGGCAATAGGTAACAGAGCGTGGATTGGATTTTGCCATTCGAATAAGTCAATCTCGCAAGTAATTTACTGTGAGACATACAAATAGGTTATTGATAGGACTTTTATACTGTGGTGATAGAATTACTGGAAATCTGTCTTTTGATCGGAGCTCCGGAGATCCCTTGCGAAATATACCTTTCGACTCAGCGCACCGAAAAATGTGTGTGTGTTCGCACCTTTCAAAGATTTATCTCTCAGCTCGATTTTCACGGGGATGGTTGAACCGATTTTCACAAGCATAGGCTTGTTTGAAAGCTACCAATGGGTTATTGAACAAATTTAATGATTAATTTAACATTTCTGGTTCCCGGATATATAATGGTATAAGTGACATAAACGACAAGTTTTTTATTAGCGCTCGATTTTCTCGGAGATAACAGAACCGATTTCAACAACATTAGGTTCATTTGAAAGATACTATTGGATTATTTCTCACGTTTGAAAACCAAATAGCGATCAATTCGAGTTTCGAACATACAGAGTGATCACAGTTCACTTTCACATCTCATCCAAATCAGTCGATAAAACAAAACCGAAGTGAAGTGAACAATAGAACGACCTCGAAATGAGTGAACCAAACGAACAAAAGCTACCGCCGACACGAAAGAATACAATTGTTGTTGACTTCAGGCAGTGCAAAATTCGACTTTCGATACGAGAACTTGAAGGTTTGCTTAAGGAGCAAATGCATTTTGACATTAAACGTGTGCATTTACTTCAATGCAATAAGACCAATAATGTTGTTTATATCCAGTTCTATAAAGAATTGGATGCAATTCAATTCGCTAAAGACAATAATAACGTGCACTATGTGGAGCATGAAAATATCAAGTACAACATTCCAGTATATATGGAAGATAGTGCTATACAGGGTCCGGCACTCGAAGTGTAACCAATTAAAAAGGCCATAAATTCAGTTTGGAGAATTACTTTTACTTAATTCAATGTACAAAATGTGTAAAAATAATACAAAATTCAGAATCAATTCACTTTTGCTCGATATGACCACCTTTTGCCTTGGCTATGGCCTTGAGACTGTCAAAAACGAATCGCAAGCTGCCCGAATGTGACTTGCAGGTATTTTGGCCCACTCGCGGACAATAACTTTTTTCAGCGCCTCGAGACTGGTGTATCTTTTAGTTCGGACTTTGCTCTCCAAAATGGCCCAAAGAGAATAATCCATTGGATTTGCATCTGGTGAATTCGAGAGCCATTGTGTGGACGTGATGAAGTTCGGATCGTTGTTTTTCAGCCATTCTTGGTTCACTCGAGCTTTGTGAGACGGTGCCGAGTCCTGCTGAAACGTCCATGGTCTGCCACCGAAATGTTTGTCTGCCCACGGCTTCAAAGCAACCTCCAGAATACTTTCCCGATAATATGTCGCATTTACCTTGACGCCAGGCTCGAAGGTCTGAAGTTGGTTACACTTCGAGTGCCGGACCCTGTAGAAGTGCGTGTGCATGACCTTCCCTCAAGCGTCATCGATCCTTATATTCGCAAAACTATGTCCCAAGGCACAAATATCCAAATATCAAGGGGAACGTGCCATTTGAGCCAATTTGTTCTGATCCCCTATAGAACCACTTACCCTCCAACCAACCAGCAACTGCAACCAATGTACAACAAAATGGAAATGGAAGCTCCTCTCCTCCTAGAAAAAGGGTGACAACGAGATCCAATACAAAAAATCTTTTATTTAAAAAATCGGCTCAATCGGCCACGTAAAGCTTGTACGCAAATAGGCCTGATTAAACATATCTTCTAACTAAAAAAAAAACATACAAAGTGTCCCGCGAGAAATTTCGAATTTGAAAACGAAATAATACAAAAAACCGTTTGAAAGATTTCAATGATAATACATTTATTCGAAAAGTTGATTCATGGAATTTTTATGAAAAATAATTTCTTTAAAATGGTCCCCATGGCTGGGAAGTAACCAAACCGATTCCCCCAATTTTTCAGTACATTTTATCTTTAACCGCTCCACAAAGAAAATATCCGAGCGGCGTCAAATCGCAGCTTCTCGGAGGCCAATTTACATAACCATTTCTGTTGATTATTTGATTTTCAAAGATCGTTCGCAGAATATCGATTGTTTCGTTGACTGTGTGGCACGTAGCGCCGTCCTGTTGGAACCAAACATTTTTCATAAATAAATTTCATGAACCTTTCAAATAAATGTATAATAATTGAGATCTATCAAACCATTTTTTTCATTATTGCATTTTTAAATTCGAAATTTTTCGAGGGACATCCTGTACAATGGGTAAAAGCAACGTAAACGACAAAACACCCGTTATTCGCTCCTTTATCCTCCGATGGTTGAAACGATGTAAACAAGATTAGTTTAGAAGCTACGTTTAGTTCGTAAAATATATTTGAAGTTCAAATTGCTCTCACTTATGGTTCCGATGATATAATGGTATAAGTGACGTAAACGACAAAACTTACGGGCGCAATTTCACTGATCGTACGCAAGCGATGTTTATATCAAGTTGTCTCTGTTTTACCCGCATCTTCAAAGTGACTCAATTGCAGAACAGTTCTACGGATCGAAGAAGGTTTGCAGGGTTTGTAACAGATGTGAAAGTCATTCACAGTACTGCTTGTGAAATCATCTCAAGAAAACTTAAAAGGATTATTTCAGAATTCGGTTTTGTTAACTGATTATGCAATATGTTCAATTGAGCAGTTTCATAAATACTGCTGCGAAACATATCAAATAAAGAAACTTCCACTCAAACTGTCGAAGCGAGAAGAGTTAAAAAAATTGGTTGCACTCACAGGGTGCCCTTCTCCGTTCACATTAGTAGACAGAAACTATTTTACACCAATGTCCCCGTGGTTTGATTACTTTTTAACAGTAGGATTGCTCACTATCAAACACTAGTAGGATTTCATAACAGCACCCACTCCATATTGCAACGTAAGCCAAGAATATTGTTTACTCCGAGTTCGTTGTTTTGTTTTTAGGCCGTATTTGCCTACTGAAAGTTAGGTCCTACGAACAAAACAAACAAAAACAGAAAACAGCTTACAATCGTTCCCAAAATTTCCCCCCTGACTTCGGTCGTCTAGTCGCATACGAAGCCGATTACATTTCGTCCCGAAGCGGTCTTACCGATTCTGATGAATCCTGATCACGCAACCCCACGCACATTTCGCGAACCGTGGTGGTTTTGCCGTTTTTCGGTGTTACGCAATTCCCATGCCGGACCGTCCGTCGCGTCCCCGTCATGCCTTGATCGATTTTAGCTACTCTGCTGGGTTGACAAGTTTTTGTCACATCACAATTTGCCCGTCCACTATTTAGGGGCATGCAGCAAGTGGAGTGCAGTTCGAGCACGGAGGACTGCACCGCAACCGGATCAATCGAGTTTCGCATCGGTCACGTGTTTGGAACAATTTTCCCAACCAACCGGGGCGGCTTCCAACGACATACGGAGACATTGTAGTAATCGGTTTTGCTGCGTGTAGTACCGGACTGGAAAACGCTTCTTAACATAACCGGCTTCCCACGTCGCCTCGCCGCATGTTGTCAGCATGTTGGTCTTCGTGGAGCATCTCACTGCAAAGGGGCCCACAGACAGACTCAAACTCAGACCCAGACCCAAGTTGTTGTTTGTCAACGTGGTTGATATACCTATCGGTAGTCCATTCACGATCACCGATGCCCTAGAGCTGGCGTGCGATGATTTATGCGAAACCATGCGGGTGCAACGACGACAAACCACGACACGGCGGGATTGGACTGACAAGCTGCTGCTGCTGCTGCAACTTTGAAAGTTCAACGATTCGATCCATGTGCGGAACCGCACTCAATGCTGTGAAGTCTGGACAGTTCTACGAGAAAAATCTGCTGTGAACAAAACAAACAGATAAATGTTCAACAAGCTCCGAAATGGATTCACTTTAATAATAAACAAAATCATTTAGAAAAAAAACAGGAAAAGCTTTCAAATTTTAGAAAGTTCGTGAACTATCAAAGCGAGTAAAATGAAATGAAAAATGTAAGTCATTAAACAGATAGTTTCTTGGCTTTGCCGTGAATCAATTTCCTTATCTTCTTTTTTTTTCTCGTGGTGTAACTAATTTGCCTTAGGTAATCAACAGGTCTAAGCATAATTCCTTTTTTTTTATTGCCATCGGCTGTATGCGTAAACTAATACTCGTTAACAGCTTGCAACAGTCACATTTGCATTCGGTGTATGCTTTTTCTGCTATCAACAAACATTATGTCAACGTTGGCCTTATGTCAAGCGATTATCTGAGTTTTCAATGTTTCAGACTGGACCCGTTTTTTATTTACTGTTGCATCGTGGACAGATCAGAATTGCCACGTGTTTCAATCGCAAGGATGAATAAAGACTGTTCCAGAAAGTATGGACGCGACCAAAAACCGCTGCCATTTCGCAATGGTTCAAAATCTGTCAATTTTTATGGCTGCGTCCTGTTGTTTACACTCTTCTCTAACCACTTGTGCAGTTGTTTATTCGTTTTCATTAGTTTGTTTCGAAATGCGTGAACTTTCAGCAAAACAACGTCGAAAAATTGTGTACAAATGGTGCACAGAACGCGGACTGTCAATGAGAAAGATAGCAAAAATGGAGGGGGAGTAAGTGAAAAAGCCATGCGAAATGCAATCAGGAAGTTCGGCGAGGATAACACCTTTGAGGATAAACCGAAAACGTGTCGAAAAAAAGGTCCTGCTAATTCTCGGTTGGATAAACGTATACTGAAGGCGTTCGAGATAAAGAAGGAGGTTTCAGTTCGGGATGTGGCCAAAAAAGTGGGCAATTCGAAGTCAAATGTTCTTCGTGCTAAAGAACGTTTTAATCTTCGAACCTATAAGAAGCAGAAACTACCAAAATGTAGTCCGAAACAAGAAGCATCGATCAGGCCGTTGGTTCGAAAGCTGTATAATACGATTCTTTGGAGAAATTTGAACTACATAATCATGGACGACGAACCCTACGTGAAACTCGATTACAAATCCATGCCGGGACCACAATATTATACGGTGCGAGAAGGGCAAGTGTTAAACCAGTCCGAGACATCTATTGAAATCGAAAAATTTGGTAAGAAAGCTATGGTCTGGCAAGCAATTTGTAGCTGCGATAAGATTTCGAAACCCTTCACCACCACTGCTTCAATGAACAGCGAAATATACATCAAGGAATGTTTACAAAACGACTCCTACCCATGATTCGAAGCCACAAGGATCCTGTTGTCTTCTGGCCAGATCTTGCTTCTTGCCACTACTCGAAATCAACGGTAGAATGGTATACTACCAAAAATGCCAAAAGACATGAATCCACCAAATTGCCCACAACTTCGACCAATTGAGGAATTTTGGGCATTAACGAAGGCACATCATAGGAAACATGTCTCGGCAGCCGAAACCATTCAACAGTTCGAAAAAGATGGGAAAAAAGTGTCAAAACTTGTCGCCAAGAAGTCTGTACGGAATTTAATGAGGAACGTTCGCAAGAAGGTGCGCCAGCTAGTCTACAGTGGCTAAGTAGCAAATGTTGAGAATAATATTCTGTTGTTGTAGTCTAATATTATCAGTATATCGAATAAAGTTTAAGTATCTAACACTTGTGAATTATATACAGCGAAATCAAAGTGCGTCCATACTTTCTGGGACAGTCTTTAATACCTCCATCCGTATGCTGGTCTAAATCACACCACCGATGAACATTTTTAATAAAATTACATGAAACAGTGTTGACCGATCCGGATATGAAGATGTACGATCTAGAAAAAGTCACAAAGATTAGAGCAGCGCACGCGCTATTCGGCAATGGTAAAAATTATTTTGTCGCTGGACCTACGAACCGAAACACGAACGCGAGTGCTCTTCGGATACGTGTTTGGCCATGCAAATACGGATTCGGGTGGACTTTCGGTGTCGATTTGTATCTGTTTACGACAGCTTGATCTTCTCTTACATGTCAGAGAATATAGTGAATTTCCAGAGAAGTGAAAAAGCACAGAAGCAAATTCAATGGCTCAAAAAGATCATAACGTCAGTTTTATGAGATTGGCATGGAACAATTTTAGTGGACAACCTGAAACAATGAAAAAATTATAAACCAGTGAATATTACTACCTATTATTGGAGCAATTGAAAGTAAAAATCGTTGCGAAAAAGCCTCACGTCAAATACAAGAACATCACAACTATGGACAATTGTCAGTGCATTTGACGGTCATTACTTTTCACTTTACTCATGAATATGTAGAATATGTTTTCATGGCGTCTGGATGATCTCATAGGTAATTCTCCTAATTTTGGTGAATGTTGATTGGAAAACAAGAGTTTTGACGTGAATACTACATGGAATGAGAAGTCCCAGGCCTAACAAAGAAAAAAAATCGATTTTTTACCGAGAAAACAATTCTATTCTTCAGAATAATATCCATCTAAAGCGACACACTTGACCCATCGGTCCTCCAACATTTTCAGGCCCGTTAAAAAAAAAGATTTGTCAAGGCCTTCAAAATAGGCTTCCGTTTCTGCAATGATCTTAGCATTCGACGAAAATTTCTTTCATTGGAGAAACCTTTTCAGATAATAGTAGCTGGGGGCCAGGTCTGGAGAATACGGGGGATGGCGGATCAATCCGTACCGCAACTCAAATTCAATTTCACAGTTGCTGCTTTATCAGGACACGAAACTCGTCTTTTTCCACAGCTTGATGAAAACTATAACTCATCTTACACGATCAGCTGTTATTCAAATACTAGTGGATAGATTGTCAAGAAATTTGGTATTGCGCCATCTAGAGGCTTGTTCTCAACAAAAATATACAAGGTTCGAAACTATTCACGTCTTTTCTGTGAGAGGCCCGGAACTTTTTATTCCGTGTAGTACGTCTTACCTCACTATGGGGTGCCTTTTCTAAATTTACCCTGTGGAAGAATGGGTAGAATTTAATCGTGAATACCTTGAGTTGTACCAAACGCAACAACATAATGCTTACTCCATCCTAAAAGAAATGTGATCAGCAACTTTTGATAAAATTTTCCACAATGTGAGATAACTATAAATAACTCAAGAATGAGGTTTTCCCAAATTGTTGGAAACAATTAGAAAAACTTATCACGCTTGCTTGCCTTTCTCGTACCCGCGACGACGATTTTAAGCTAGTCAGGCATATCAGTCCCGGTTTTCAACTGGACGAGTGAAAAATCAATCATTTCTTCTTGTGATTTAGCCGAAACTGGACGTCTTGGTGAGAACCTTCCACAAATCCTTAATTTATGTTCGCAATTCGAACTCAGGATTCTGATTTAATAATCAACTTTAAAAAATGATCAGGATTCCGAATTTAGATTTTGAAACTTACTTCTGAACAAGAATTAAATTCCTGATTTCAGTCTCAGAATATAATTCCGAAATTCAGTTTCAGATGCAGAGTCTGCATGCTGTAACTGAATTCAGAACATGGATTTTGGAGCTATAAATTATTCGTTCTAAAATTAAGCTCAGAAACTAGTTTCTGAAAATCAGTTAAGTTCCATAATTCTACTATTAAATGTATGACCTGATTTCTTGATCTAAATTCCGAGCATTTTATACCTGAAGGCTGTTCCAGATTTCAAAAGAAGTTCTTGAATCCAGTTCCAAAATTCAGCCCGGGTATAGAAATTTTGTAGTTTGTTCAATCCATGCCAAAATGTATTTGAAAATTGTAAACATCGGATAAATTCCGCAAATCGGTTCTTTTTATAACTATTAAAAAAATCTCAAAGGATTATGCGAAATTTACCTCTACTGAGCATCTAAGGAGTGTATCGAAAAGTAGTTAGCAACATTGATTATTGAATAAAAAAGCGAAAAAAAAACATATTTTGACATCAGTTTTTTTTGTTGAACTCCTGCATGTTTTGGGACAGTGTACCTTCCTTCCGAAAGTGCCGCTTGACAATTGCCCAATACCTTTCAATTGGCCGAAGATCCAGGCAGTTCGGTGGGTTGATGTCCTTTTCCACGAATCGTACATTATTTTTTGACAAATACTGTAGAACGGAGTTGGCGTAGTGGGCTGAAGCCAAACCGACCAGAAGAGAGGAGGAGTCTTATGATTTTTGAACAGTGGCAGCATTCTCTTCTTCAAACATTCTTCCTCGTACACCTTGGCGTTAATTGTGCCCTTCGTGAAGAAACCACAGGTACAAATTGCTTGCCAGACCAACACCTTCTGCCCAAACTTTTCCATCGCCACCGTGGTGTCAGCGTCGTCCAGGTACTGGTACACCGTTTTCGTATAATATTGCGGTCCGGGCAGCGCTCGAGAGTCTTCCTTGGCGTAGGTTTCGTCGTCGATCAGGATGCATCTGTCTTTATTCTGTAGAATCCAGTTATACAGTTTTCGCGCTCTTGTTTTGGCCTGAACTTGCTGTACCAGGCACTTTTTCGGCACTTCCAGTTTCTTGTACGTTTTCAGGAAGTTCCGAACTTTGATCCGTTGAATCATCCCGATGTTAGTGTTGAACTGCTTGGCCAAATCCCGCGTCGACGCCGATGGGTTTGTCCTGATGTACTCAACCACTTCTAAGTCCCGGCCGGGCTGGCTGGGACTCGTTTCCCTACCGGATCGGGGCAAATCCTTCATGGAAAGGGTCTTAACGAACTTCTCGATAATATTTTTGACACTGGTGTGGTGCACTTTCACCCGTTTTGCAATTTCGTTGTACGTGACACCACTTTCTGAGCACCAAGTGTGCAGAATTTTCTTTCGCGTTTCCGGATCAATTCGACTCATCATTGAAACGATAAACCGTACCGAAACCAATCGATTGCGCAGCTGTTATTGACATGTAAACAAACATGTCACCGCAAAACACGCTGCAAAAAATTAGGCCATTTCAAAGTAATAACTGTTTGAATGTTGCTAACTAACTGCAAATTTTATGCGTTTTATTGTTTAAAAAAGTTCTCAAGCTCTTAAAAAATCACCCTTTACTTATCGATACACTACTTAAATCTACAAAAAAAAAAACTGTACTTGCTCCGTGCTATTTAATATTTAATTTAATATTTATAGTGGACCAGTTTGTCGTCGATAAGTCGTACTTTAGTATACATGCACCGTTAGAATTCTGAAAGCGAACGATTATCTATATTCGGAAGTATGAAAAGAGCATGTCAGTTTTATTCGTATTCATGTTCTCCAGGCATGTCTGTGACATTACCCACCCGCCTTTTTAAAAATAAAAACCTAATCTTAATGATTCCAACTTATTCGCTCAATTTGACCCCCTCGGACTATTATCTGTTTCCAAACTTGAAAAAATAAATATAAAGTTCAGCATTCGCGAGGAGAATATCGACGCGACGAGTACTATTTTGAAAACAAAAGGAAACTATTTCTAATTCACCAAATGGTATGATAATGCCTTCCTCTTTCCCCGACACAGTCTTCGTTGTTTATCTTACATATTCGGCAACATTTCTAAAACCAAGCGTATCAGAAATAGGTTGCAATCATAGGTCACTATCTGAAATAATTAGGCGGATAGGACAAAAATCAATTTATCGATTACGTCACTTATACGATTATATTCCCGAAACTGGAAGTGTTAGCTATATGGTCTTCGAAGTTGACCTTTAGCCCAATTTTAGTCTCGAACGAGCCTAAAATTATTGATATCGGCTAATCCATATCCGATAAAATTGAGCGGTAATGAATTTTGACGTTTACGTCACTACCATTATATTACCAGAACCGTAAGTGAAAGCTGCCTAACTCTGTTGAAATCGGTTCAGCTATCTGCGAGAATATTGAGCGAAAAGTAAAAGCGCTCTTTTATCGGTTACGTTACTAATACGATAATATATCCGCAAACATAAGTATGCCATTTGATCTTCGAACTTGATCAATGGCCCAACAGTAGCTTTCAAACGAGCTTCAGTTTGTTGAAATCGGTTCAGCTATCTTCGACAAAATTGAGGGGCACACAAAACGTTCAAAGGTGCACAACCGAAAGCCCCATTTTAATCTTAAAATATCTTACTTTTCACTGTGTTGATGAATGAAGTTGAGCTTAGTAAAAAAAAGGATTGTTCTTAGTTAGTCCCGAAACTTATTGATCCACGTTTTTAGCTATTAGGTAAGGTAAGTAAGTGCGTTCTAAACCGGTTTTTGTTTGCCGTTTTTATCAAGTGTATGCCGAAAGGTGTGAATCCTCAAGTCCGGTTGAAGCACGAGGGCTCAAATGTCACTCCACTCCACTGCTCCACTGAATTTTTGAGATTGGAAGATGTGTAAATACTTCTCTCAGGTAGGACAGAACCGATTTTCACCAACATATATTCGAATGAATGGTCCTGTGATCACATACCAAATTCCTGAATTTTATCCATAACTAAGTTCCGGTTCCGGAGTTACTGAAGTATTATGGTAGCGATGGCTTAACCGTTTCTCAAAATTTTTAATTCTATTGAAAATCCTAAATTTAGTTCAGATCCGAGTTTCGGTTCCGGAATTGCAGGTTGGCAGATGAGTTTTTAATAAGTAACTATGTAAAAAGAAGTCAACAATGTAGAACTAGTTAATAGATCAATTAAACTCACTTTTGCTGTACCATTCCCTGTTCCGGAAGAACCAGAAATATTATTATTAGGACAATGCTCATCTGACAACAAGTCTTAATGAACTAGACTATAAACTAATAAAACTAATTTAAAATGGTAATAATTAAACTTATGCTATAGCAACCGACGATGAAACTGTAAAGAGGTCATAATGAAGTCAAACACATCGCTGAATTCGTTGAAACGGCTAATCATTGCCAAAATCGGGCTGTTGCTAGCATAGTTGGTATTGCGCAGATCAGTGTGCAGTAATGATCAAGGCCGAAGAACACGTGCTGGAGCATACAGGTTAATCTGTGATAGAAGATCCGGAGCATCATATTCAGCCAGTAGTAGCTTAGATACAAAAGTGGCTTGTGAAGCACGTAGACGGTCAGCTAAAGATTTAATCCCCAATAGTTGACAATGATCTTCATACGATGGAAGGCTCAACGGGTTACTTCACGGTAGTTCCCGTAAAGCATAACGCACGAATTTACGTTGCACAGCTTCTATCCTTTGAATCCATAAAGCGTTGTATGGACACCAAACAACATTCGAAAATTCCAGCTGTGAACGAACCAATGAGCAATATAGCGATTTTAAACAAAGTTGGTCACGAAATTAACTCGAGATTTTAAATATGAATCCAAGTAAACGGTTTGCTTTGCCAATCGTTGCTGAAAGATGGCGGGTGTACGTTAGTTTTTCATCCAGAATAACACCTAGATCTTTGACGTGATCAAAGCGTTGCAGTTGAGTGCCAGCGACGGTATAATTAAAATTGAACATGCTTCTCGTACGATGATAGCTTATGACGGAACATTTAGAAACACAGAGATCCATTTTGTTTCTTACACACCATTCGTAAAACATATTAACAAGATGTTGCAACTCACGGCAATCAGCTTCTTTGCGAATAACGAGAAATATTTTCAAATTGTCAGCAAAAAATAATTTGCCACCATGTCTTAAGACAAATACAGCATCGTTCACAAACAACGAAAAAAGAAGTGGTCCTAGAGTGCTTCCCTGAGGAACTACTGAGATACTTGCAAATGGTTCAGCCACAGTATTTCCAATTTGTACGACAACTTTACGGTTAACGAGATATGTTCGGAGCCATTGACAAAATCTGGTCGTACATCCTAGTTTGCTCAGCTCAGTTTCACAGAGTCAAATGCAGCTTTAAGGTCAGTGTAGACCGTGTCTATCTGGAATTTGTTGGACATTTGCTCGGTGCAAAATGATGTGAAACAAACGAGATTTGTCTCAACCGACCGACCAGGGAAGAATCCATACAACTGCTAATATAATGGCGACAAGCTGATAATAGAGTAGTATTGCTGATTGATTCGAAGATCTTGTTCGGGTATAGCGTGATGAAATAGTCGATGCCTTTCACGCAGCCCACCTGGGTTCGATTCCCAACTCCTCACATAGGGTCAGAAAGATTTTCTGGTCCGAAGAGGCGAATGACCTTAAGCTGTTAAAACCCATATAATTGAAACAAAAAAAATATTGTTCAAATATTGCTTAATAGATCTCATTCGGGTTTCCCTGCGATGAATTAACCGATTTCCAAAACAATAGATTCAATAGAGAAATCTTACCGTCTCATAAGTGAACGTTAAAATTTGTCCGGACTCGACTCGCACTTCCAGAGTTACAGGGTAATAAGTGTTTAAAATTCTTAGTCATTAAAAACGTCATTAGAAGTAACGAAGCCTAACACGTCGAAACACTTCGAATCGTTGCCAACAACTGTACAATGTGTAGGTCTTGTTAGGTAATGACTAGAAGAACTGGCTTTGGCAACATCAATCCTCGGTTTTTGGGTAGAGGTAGGTCGAGTTACAAGTATTTAAACCCAAAACACAACCCTAATCCGACGGGTCTGATTGAATTTATTTTTAAAATAGTACGGGTCTCGCTCGAGATCAAGAATTCCGGATACAGTGCTCAAAAACTCCAAAATTATATTCATTGAAGTCTTAGAAAAGAATAGAGCCGATTTTCATAAAATCGGTTTTGGTGAAAACCTTTCCATAGGTGACTATAATTTTATGTCGATCCAACTTCTGGCTCCAGAATTACAGAGTGAAGAATGTTGATCCATAAATGTTTAAGTTATTTAAGTTATTTAAATTATTTACGTTATTTAAGTTATTTAAGTTATTTAAGTTATTTAAGTTATTTAAGTTATTTAAGTTATTTAAGTTATTTAAGTTATTTAAGTTATTTAAGTTATTTAAGTTATTTAAGTTATTTAAGTTATTTAAGTTATTTAAGTTATTTAAGTTATTTAAGTTATTTAAGTTATTTAAGTTATTTAAGTTATTTAAGTTATTTAAGTTATTTAAGTTATTTAAGTTATTTAAGTTATTTAAGTTATTTAAGTTATTTAAGTTATTTAAGTTATTTAAGTTATTTAAGTTATTTAAGTTATTTAAGTTATTTAAGTTATTTAAGTTATTTAAGTTATTTAAGTTATTTAAGTTATTTAAGTTATTTAAGTTATTTAAGTTATTTAAGTTATTTAAGTTATTTAAGTTATTTAAGTTATTTAAGTTATTTAAGTTATTTAAGTTATTTAAGTTATTTAAGTTATTTAAGTTATTTAAGTTATTTAAGTTATTTAAGTTATTTAAGTTATTTAAGTTATTTAAGTTATTTAAGTTATTTAAGTTATTTAAGTTATTTAAGTTATTTAAGTTATTTAACTTATTTAAGTTATTTAAGTTATTTAAGTTATTTAAGTTATTTAAGTTATTTAAGTTATTTAAGTTATTTAAGTTATTTAAGTTATTTAAGTTATTTAAGTTATTTAAGTTATTTAAGTTATTTAAGTTATTTAAGTTATTTAAGTTATTTAAGTTATTTAAGTTATTGAAGTTATTTAAGGTATTTAGGTTATTTAAGTTATTTAAGTCATTTAAGTTATTTAATTTATTTAAGTCATTTAAGTTATTTAATTTATTTAAGTTATTTAAGTTCTTTAAGTTATTCAAGTTATTTAAGTTATTTTTAAGTTGTTTAAGTTATTTAAGTTATTTTAGTTATTTAAGTGATTTAAGTTATTTAAGTTATTTAAGTTATTTAAGTTATTTAAGTTATTAAAGTTATTTAAGTTATTTAAGTTATTTAAGTCATTTAAGTTATTTAAGTTATTTAAGTTATTTAAGTTATTTAAGTTATTTAAATTATTTAAGTTATTTAAGTTATTTAAGTTATTTAAGTTATTTAAGTTATTTAAGTTATTTAAGTTATTTAAGTTATTTAAGTTATTTAAGTTATTTAAGTTATTCAAGTTATTTAAGTTATTTAAGTTATTTAAGTTATTTAAGTTATTTAAGTTATTTAAGTTATTTAAGTTATTTAAGTTATTCAAGTTATTTAAGTTATTTAAGTTATTTAAGTTATTTAAGTTATTAAAGTTATTTAAGTTATTTAAGTTATTTAAGTTATTTAAGTTATTTAAGTTATTTTCGCAAAACAATTGCTCGAAATTTCTATGGAGAAAAAGTTTCTTTCTACCATAAATTTATAATTATCGATCTCAACCCTGAAGTAGAGCAGCATATTTGCATCGGCCGAGAGTGGGTTAAACCATATTTTTAATAGGTTTTTAAAATACCATAAACGACGAATTCGAAATAACAACAAACTGCTCAAAGCACTAGTTAGATCGTTACCGTCTGTGGGAAAACGCCAAATTATCTCATTTGATATCATCAGTTTTTGTTGACGCACATTTTTATGATGCTGAACTGTTTCTATGATTTACCACGTTTCGATATCAAGTTCCATCCAACGTTCACATGGCAACTAAAATATTGAAATAATTTGAAATATTTACGATCGAGTGGTCATAAGTCAATCTCCGACGGGATTCGCCCCACCCCGAGAACATCGTGGCAGACAGAAAGACGCGACTCGATTAACATTCCATGCGCAAAATGAAACCGAAATGTAATACTAGCAAGGACCCTTCCGTTGGAAAGCTCCCGGCCCTCTCGGGACTGTGGAAACCCCAAAATGTCATCACCAATTAGCAGAAGCCATTTATTATCGAGCCGAGAGTTACCGCCCGCCCTTCAATTGGCTCATTTTCGAACGCAAACATGGTCATTCGCAGGAAAATTTGCATTCCTTATGCAACCTAGCCCAACCACGCTGTGCCTGCGCCCACCTGCACAGATGGTGCCGGTACAGCAAGATTGCAACCAGAAACATTCATCACCACCACCAGACCGCGGATCAGACGGAAATACGGCAGGAGCCCATCCCAAAAGTTTCATTTATCACTGTCAATCACACAAACCGAGCCCGCCAATTCCTGTCTCTGCCGCCCGAAAAAATAAAAACGCGTACCGAACAAAAAGCTATTGTGCTGTTGTGTATTTTTACAGAATTATGCAAGTTCAACCGCATAGGAGCAATAACAATAATAGCAAAATAAAGGCCCGAACCCACGGAAACGCCCTTTCTCTCTCGATAATGTCATTTTACAACATCGACAAAAACCGAAACACAAATAAATGCGCACTGTCATCGAAATCCAAACCGACGAAGGCAACGACGACGACATCGACGTTGGCAGAGACTAAGGAAAAAAACTACTCAAAACTCGTTACCGTGTGCATATCATAAAAGAATGCGTGCTGTCATTCAGCATCCACATTAAAGGCAGTTAAAAGGCTTTTGTTTTATGATTTTGGGCCCGAAGACAATCAGCATGACAAAAGATCGTTAACGTATGATAATTACGGTCGAAATGGGACTTTTGCTAGGGGTTTTGACATTTTTGTTTTCGTTTGATTTATTTAAAAAACAAATCGAATATTTCCAATTTTGTCAGACGTATTTTACCCACGCTTAAACGTTATAATCTATGTGCTCCATTTCAAATAAACCGTTAGCAGTTTAAGCCCAAGTCGAAGCGTGAACAAATCTGAACTAGAAATTAAGGTATTGTTCGCTCAAATGAAGTTAAACAATTCAAAATGAGATCTTCACCATTTCTGCTCCAGTACGAACCTTTTAGATTAAACGACAAGTATATGTCTAAAAGTTCAAAAGAAAAAAATATCGAGATCAAAAGTCCAAAGTCCGTACTACTAGTAGTAAAAGTTAGTGTTTCAAAAAGCTCATTGAAAAACAAAAAACCAACAGTCATGAATCACACGTCAAAATTTAAAAAAAAATGATCAGATGTAAGAATCATTAGTAAAATGTCACGAATGTAAATTCCAAAAGCTCTAACATAAAAAGTCAAAAGTAAAAAATCTGAGTCAAAAGTCAAGTTTCAGAAGTAAGTAGTCACTGGATTGAAATCAAAACGGTAAAAGTAGAATGTCAACGATCAGACGATAAAAAATTTTAAGATCTGAAGTTAAATTTTAATTTAAAGGAAAATAGTGAAATATCGAAATCATGAGTAAAATTTTACAAATGTCAAAAGCTCAAAAATCAAAGATCCAAAGTAAAAAAATCAGAGTCCAAAGACAAGAATTAGAATCATTAGGATAAAATCAAAAGCCAAAAATCAAAAGTTGAAAGTTAAAACCCAAATATCAAATGTCAAAAAACGTCGAATGTCTAAACTCAGAAATTGATGTCGAACAGCAAAAGTTAAACTAAAAAAATAGGAAATACCTTATGGTCAATACATAAAAGTCGGAAAGAAAAAGTCACAAGTCACTAATCATACATTAATATTGAAGTAGAAAAATCGGAAATAAAAAGTGAAATGTCAAAAAACAAAAGTCGAAAATTAATAGTAGAATGACAATAGTCGAAAGTAAGTGGTCAATAGTCAAAACTCGGAACTCGATTAAAAATAAAATACAAATGTCAAAAAGTTCAAAACAATTCAAGTGTCTTCTTAAAATACAATGGGTCCAAAATCGTGAAATTCAAAAGCCAAAAAGTCCAAAAATCTAAAAGTTCTAAAACTGTAAGTAGAACGTCAAATAGTCAAAATATAAAAAAGTCAAAAAACTAAAATTACACTTCGAACTGCTCTGCACTGATGAGTCAAAGACGAAACGTAAAAATAATAAAAACGGTTGTGTGCCCTAGCACAAAATTTGGCTAACCCATGAATGACCAAACCTGCATCGGCCAGAAATAGGCAAAAACACGTTTTCGTTCGGCACATCAGAATAGACATTGCACTCCGTTGCAAAACAAAAAGTGTTCTGTAAATAGCAGAAACTTTACGTCTGCTTAGCGGTTCAAATTGAACTGCCGAGTTCAGCACTAAGCAGTTCAACTTGAACTGCTCTGCATTGATGAATCAAAGACGAAACGTAAAAAATAATAATAATAATAATAATAATAAAATTACAAAAAAAAATGTTGAAGTGGCAAAACTTCAAAGTCGTTTAAAAACAACAATCAACTTTCGAAATATGACAGTCGAAAAATAAAAAAGTTATATGCCAAAAATTACAAATAAAAAATCGATACACAAAAATATTTAAAATCTAAAAGTCTACATGTTCAATATGAGAGTTAAACGGTTTAACAATCAGAGTCTATAGAATAAATAAAGAAAACATAGCAAGATGTAACAAATGAAAAGTGACGAAACAAAAATTAAAATATAAAAAGTAAAATAAAAAGTACATTGAAAATAAATAAAACGTCAAAAGCTTGAGTAAACGGTGAAAAATGAGATGTAAAATGTAGAAATGTGTAACAGAAAATCAACAGCAGTTATCACGTCATGATTCACACGTCAAAATAAAAGAAAACGATCAGACGATAAGAATCATTGATGAAATGTCACGAATGTAAATATCAAAAGCTCAAACATAAAAGGTCAAAAGTAAAAAATCTGAGTCAAAAGTCAAGATTCAGAAGTCTGTTGACAAAGTAAGTAAACAGTAACCAATCGAAAGTACATATCAAAAGGTTTATTTGAACAAGTATACAGTAAAAAGAATAAAAAATAATAGATAAGAAGTCATAAGTTAAAGTTAAATCAAATAAAAACAGAAAAATAAAAAGAAGGAAGCAAAATCTAAAAATTAATAAAAACAAACGAAAAGTAAAAAGGTAGAATTAAAAAAATGTGTAAAACGATCAAAAGTAAAACAAAAAATGTAAGAAGTAAAAATATTAAATTAAAACGTACAATTTTGACAAAAATTGACCATTTGTATTGTAAATTGAAAGATAATCGAAAATTAAAAATTACAAATCGAATGACAAAATTCAAAGATCAAAATTCATATATCGAAATTCATAAATAAAAATTCAATAACCAAATATTAGGCCCAAAAATCCAAAGTGGGTCTAAAAGTGTTAGAACCAAAAAAAAACTGCAAACATGTCAAAAAATCTAGAAGACAAAACGACAAGAAGTAAAAAAAATGAATTTCTAATAATCAAAAAACTAACTTCGAAACCCAAAAATATAAAAAAATTAAAAAACGAAAACAAATGCATATAAAATGAGATAGTCTAGACGTATTGTGAAGTAAAAAATAAAAAGGCAAAAGTAAGAAGTCAGAAGTTAAATGCTTAAAAGTAATAAGATAGGCATAAAATCTAAAGAGTAAACAAAAAATTATCAACAATTGAGAACAAAAAGGTTAAGTAAAAAATACAAAGGAAAAAATAGAAAGTAGGACGTACAAAGCCAATAGTAGATAAAAAGAAGAAAAAGAAATCGAATTGTAAAAAGCAAAAACACAACAAATAAAAAATTCAACGTCAAAGGTAAAGGCAAAATTTGGGAAATAAGAAGCCACAAGTTAAAATGAAATAAATTAATTTAAATGGTTTTCGAGTATTCAAATATCAGATATCAGAGACACAAATTTAAAAATTAAATATCAATAATCAAAAGATAGAAATAATAGATCGAACATCGAAAATAAATATTTAAAAATCAAACATCAATAATCAAAAAAATTACAGATTAAAATGATGAATATTTGATAAACATCGAAAAACAAAAAAAATCAAAAATCAGAAAGTCTAGACGTCTAAGGACTAAGGTGTCGAAAAATCGAAGCCAAATGGAAGACTAAATACAAAATAACAAGATGTGAGTTTTACCTAAAAATAAAAGGTTAAAAGTTTTGTTCTTTGCTTAATAGGAAAACATAAAAATCGAAGGGTTATGTTTTAAGTCAAAAGTAAAACAATCGAGGATCAACAAAAAACAAGAAAATAAATAATAAAAGATAGAGTTAAACGAAAAGAAAACAGCAGTCGGAAGATATATAATAGAAAATAAAACATGGAAACAGAAAACTGTTGACAAAAGATATACTATAGCAGATAGAAAACCGAAGAGAGTAAAGAGTAGATAAATAGGCATACTACATAGGACAGAAAGCAGACAGAGTGTCTAAAAGACGAAATCAATGAGTTTTTGTCAAAAACACAAAATAATTGAGTTTTTTTTATCACTAATTAGATCTACATGCCGATTCTAACCCCGTCGTTCGCCCACGTTCCTTTACCACCCCCTCCACCAACCCACTTTTTTCTTCTATCTCGCCATTTAAGCAAGAGCACTGGTACTACCCTGTACTCAACTAGTAATAAGACTATAGATTTAATTTTATTTGTTAGTGTTAAGTCTAAATGTATCTGTTGGATCATTGTAATCTATTGATACAAATGATGAGAAGGTTTTATGCCTGCTGGAGAGAGATATTGCCAAATTTCATCTCCATCGGACTTATCCCTGCTCCCAAATAAATAAAATAATTACAAACAATGCGAAAATAGGCGGTCGTCGTCTTGTAAGTTAGTAATTAGTTGATTTCTTTTACTAAAAATAACATAATAATATGCGCTATAAAAGTAGCAACAATTGTAGAATTAAAACAAAATACAAAAAAAAAACAGGATGCACTATATCAAAGACAGCGCTGAATAACAGAAGATAGAAAATTGTAAAAAAATAAACCAAACTAGCGAAGGTAGTGAAATTTAAAATTAAAAACCACAAAACACTGAACCAACCCATTGGACTCAACGTTGTGTAATCAGAATACAATATCACGCTAACGAATTACTCCATGAGCTCATAGACCTTCCCCCAGCTTTAGAAATAATCCTGCCAAGATCGATGGCCATCCGCAGCACTCTCGTTACAAGAAAACCTTCACGGCAAAAGACAATTCCATTGATCGGGAAACAATTGTGTAGTTCAGCAATATTTATGCCATGATTGATTCTTGCAGATTTTCCCACCGGGCTCGCATTGTTTTGCAATGCGACCGCCGTTACTGACTGTAACTGGTTGTCCTGAACTTATGGCAGCAATAAAAATGAGAGATGGAAATATCGCATGGCACCACTTTGCGGGTTTTTGCGTTCGACTTCGACATTGTTTAAACAACTTTCTGTGTTCTCTCTGCTGCCCGGCCGTCTTCGTCTCCTTCGAATGTCGAACCTCCAGAAATGGGCGGCTGAAAAAGGAGTGACTCGTGAAAAATGGCATCCTTTTCGGCGGCACAATCAAACTTTGCGGGGCGCATCGTGCCTGATTGTTTCTTTCTGCATCGGTGCCAGGCTAAAAAAAAATGTAGAAAAAACGTCAAATCTCACAACGCGAACACAAGACGGTTGGTTTCGTAACAACAAGCGCGTATCGTTCGAACAACAACAGAAAATTATCAATTTGTTCTCTGTTGCACCTCGGATGGAATCGAACGGCACAACGGTGGAGCTGCCAGGTTGTTGGTGGCAGGTAGCCGCTGTCATCTGCACAAAAACGGACATCTCACCGCTGTAAATTACCAGTCGAACAATAAATTTCAATCAGACAATAAACGACTGACAGAGAAAGGACGCTGTTTTCGCATTGTCATCGAAGGAAAAGTTGAAAACCCATTCATTGGTGCCTTGACGGAGTGGTAAACAAACAAAAACTGCATCATGTTTCTCAACTGCTGCTACTAGCTCATATTCGCGCGATCGTGTAACAAGTCATTATTCCAATGAGCACATGTGAGTAGGAGCTATTAAAATCGCATTAATGAAGGTTCTTTATCCGCACGAATGTTCGTTTTTTTTCTGCATGAAGTAACAAAGACAAAACAGACTCGAATAGACTAGGCAAATCGCAGTTTTACGACTCATTCAAAAGAGATGTCGTGCAACTATAAAATAGAATTATTCAAACAAAAGACCTATTCTGCGGTGCGGGTCATTAGACCTATGACAAGAGAATCAGGAGAAACCCGACACCCTTTGTATCGCGCTCCCTGATGGCAAACACTGGCAAACAACGCAGTCAGAACATGATCTGCCACAATACGCACCGACAACTGGATAAATATGTGTATTTATTTGCATCAATGGCAGACGTCGCAAACGAATAACACCGTCATAATCCCTTGGTTCGATCTTCATTCGTCACTGCCCCGCCACTGTCTCCGCCATCAACAAACATTCGATTGCTATACTTTATGTCAACGGAGGAGACCGAAGGAAATGTTTCATCTGCCAGATCAAGAATGAGATGCTGAGTTTTGATCGCCAAGTTATAGTCAAGTTTACGAATAAACAGGAACGGTGCCAAGACCTTGCTAGTGTTCATGTATTCGTTTGTTTTTCGAATAAAGAGTAGACATTGATGTCAAAATATGGACTAACTGGTTCAGGGGTTTTCCAACAAAGAACACCGAGGAAAACTTTTGCGGTATTATGCCACACAAAAAAATACACATATTTAGTTTGTTTAAAAAAGTAATCGACATTTTGCCTTAGTTAAAAATTTTAGAAAATCCTATGCGTAACTTGAATTTCAAATAACTTTGCAATTGGAATGCGAGTTTTTTTTTTCAAAATATGTCTGCAAACGGGGATTAGTTTACCGTCGAAAGTATTGCGTTATATAATTGCTGTAACAGAACGGTAAAAAAAACATTGCTGTTTAAGTTAATTTGTCAATTGCAACTTAGTGTAAATTAGATTTAGTAAACTAAACACGTCGAAATTCTTGCCAAGTAACGAGCATTCGTGGAAAGTGTTAATTCGTTTCTTTGTTTTAAAAAAATGTAACTGAATCTCATTGTATTCTTGTTGAAGCTTTTGAGGAACATGCTCTATAGATCGCGATTTGTGAACGTTGGTTTAAGCGACTCAATGTGAAAGAAAGGTCAAACCAAAAAATTTGAAGATGCTAAAATGCAAGGATTGTTGAAGACCAGCGTCATTTTCAATATTTTACTGTCTCATTCGTAAATGACCGACTCCAGAACAAACGAAGAGAGACGAAGAATTTTCGTTTCTCACTGAAAAAATGAGAGAGAATAATTGCCAACGTCACTCTTTCCTCTATGACAAGACGAAACCAAATTAACGTCTTCAGGTAGCATCATCAGAATTTCAATTCTCATTTTTTCATCGATGTATTGAAAATCTGTGACGCTTGGCTATAAATAGTGACTAAAATATGACAAATCGAAGTAATTACATCCCAGAAACCAAAACTACTACAAATTCGAGCACCAACAGGTAAAAGTTATTGTGAAACCTTTTTCTGTCATATTCGATTCTCACAGCTTCGGTTGAATATCGATACTGCATACTATAGGATTTTCACTGAAAACTGCAAATGACTGAAAGGGCAAATGAAAGATAAAACACATTTTTGAAACTACTCTCCCGCTTATGTCATTGACTGGACATGGATTTCGTTCTCTGAGAGTGACAGTAATTTCTCGTCATTTTCGTCTATTTTGAGTCAATGAAAATGACTTTTATTAGCTCTGATGAAGACAATACCCATACTCGAAAACATTTCTGACGTCATGGGAAAGATTCAAAAGGTAAGAAATGGGCTGAATGATAGACTAAATCGAAAAACGGCGAGCGATTTTTTTTGTTTCTCAGCATTAAACAAAAAAAATTGACACCGGTTTGTGACGGAAGATGATAAATGGATTTGTTTTTTTTTTTTTGGAAATTCCAAGCACAGAAAATCATTAGTCGACCCTGGTCACCCATCAACATCAACTGCAAAACCTACCCGCTTGAGCTTCTCAAACCAGGGAAAACTGCAAAAACTAACAAGCAAAGTCTTGGTATTACATTCCTTTTGTGGAATTTCTGTTTCAACAGACTTCGCAGCCGATTCTCGGTGTACAGAATCATTGCATTGCATTGCATGTACTATTGACCTTACTGACACTAAGAATCCTTCCAGGATCTTGGCAGCAAGACAACGCCCTCGCACACACAACAAAAGCGATCAAAAACATAATTTCGGAACTCAGATGGGAACGTCTGCCCAGGAATCAGAACTAATTGGCTCAAATGGCACGTTCCCCTAGTTATTTGGAGATTTGTGCCTTGCCGTGGCTTCTCGTCGTTTTCCTGATGGGAAGGGAAGGATAAAAGGAACATGGAAGGGAAATGTACAGTGGGTGTGGTGGGAAAACAGCACAAATCAAGTACAAATCTTCAAGCGATCTACAGGTTTCGAAATGCACATTTAATAATACCATCTACCCCCGAGAGGGTTTAGCTATTTTACTAAAGCGTGCTGCTGAAAAAATCAGAACGATTCGCAACATTTAAGAACAGAAATAAATTCGGCACCTCATAAGGGTGCTAAAATCTGCTAATCTGCTAAAACCTATTTAAGGTCAATGCAGAAAGGATTCATTCACTCCAGGAAGAACCGTGAGCCCCCTATAGCTCCTTACCACATTTGGTGAGAAACGATATCTTTTAATTTTAGCTCCGCATACACATACTCGGCCATGCATGGAGAACCAAAAACCCGGATACGTACTTTCGTCAATGCGGAACAGTTACATATCAGATGATAAGGAGTGTATCGAAAATAAGCTATCCACAAATTTCTCTTTCAAATTATGATAAAAAACGACGTTTTATTCAAACTAATAATGGATCCTTTATTGTACGAGGTTAACCTTGAGCATAATGAAGACCGGATGAAATTTAAGTTATTCCTTCACGAATTTTCGAACTTTTGATCGAACGCTCTTCATCAAGATCCGGACAAGTGTTGCATCGCATTTTTTGGACACTTGAGCCCAACTTTTTTTGAACTCCTGTATGCTCCCAGCTGCCTTACCAGTCTTCTTGAAGACCCCAGTAACGTTCGATGGGTCGAAGCTGACGGCAATTTGATGGATTGATTTTTTTTTTCAACGAAATTTATACCCTTTTCCGCAAGCCAATTGAGAGTGCTTTTGGTATAGTGAGCCGACGCTAAATCCGGCCAAAACAGTGGAGATGTACTATACTTCTTATATAAAGGCAGCAATCTCTTCTGGAGACACTCAGATCGATAGATTTCTGCATTTATAGTTCCGGTAGTGTAAAAAATGGTTGACTTCAAACCAGGGATAGAAATAAGCAAATTTAAAGATTCACAGTTAATTAAAATGTTCAGTATTATCTTTTCATATCACATATTTATTGTAGATATTTCAATGCATTTTGAAACGAATGATTTTTGATAAGATAAATTTTGGTTTTACTTAGAGTTTAAAAACGTCTTCATCGTTATCAGGATCACTGTCTGATTCGGAATCAACACTTTAACTAAGTTAGGCTCGTTTTAATGCAACTTTGTGTTCAATAAACAGGTTTGAAGTTCAAATGGCTGTCACTAACGATTCTGGTAATATAATGGTATAAGTGACGTAAACGTCAAAACCGATTACCGCTCAAATTTCTCAGATATAGATATGGATTATCCGATATCAATAATTTTAGGCTCGTTAGGTGAGTTTATTTTGCCGTCGCATCGAAATTCTATGCTTCGTGATGTATTTGAAATTTATTCAGTAATACCGTCGTGATGGAGTAATATCATCAATTTAAGCAGCTATCAATATTAACATACATAATGCGATGAATAATAATTATAATGATAAGAAAAACATGTCCAATCACAAAGTGTGATACGCAGCTGAATAATATTACCCAATTTAGCTTGAATATCATACACAAAAGTAACAGGAGTGCAGGATTTTACTGCACCAATTCAAACGCACCATTCAAATGCTACGCTCCTGTTACTTCTATAAATAAAAATTCATATCAAACAGCAAATAGAAAACAAAACTGCCAAAAATGTAGGGTTTAAAATTATAACACAATTGTATAAATGTTACTTTGTAGTCGGGGACTTATCGGAGAGTTAATTACCACAAGTTGCGATGCATATTCTCATGCGACTGGAGCACTCGAACCTCGTACGTACGAAGCGTTGTACATTCATTTATGTCGCGGTACATATATGCGCGAACGAGTTTTTGTGAGAGCAGCGAAAGTTCTTCGCCTGCGCATGGTTGTCTTCTGAGAATGAGAACAAATTTGTCTCAGCGCAATAAAAAGAGCGCGTATGCATAAGGTTCGCTGCTACTCTGTGTTCCCAAAATTTAAAAAATAATCGCAAGTTACCGAATTTCTTAATTCACGATTCGGTTTTTTGAATCACAATCGGAAATCTTGATTCACATTTTCGTGCGCAAAATGGCCTTATTTCCACCTCTGCTTCAAACCACAGGAACATATTGCTTGCCATACCAGTACCTTTCGACCGAATTTCTCCACTTGAATCGACCTGTCCGCATCGCTCACATCCTTCCCAACGACGACAATAAAGTATTGTGGACCTGGAAGGGTTTTTGAGTCCTCCTTTAAATAAGTCTCATCGTCCATCAAAACACTGCAAAAGACGCGAATACAATTTCCGGGCCCTTGTTGCTGCTCGCTTCTTCTGTTCTACACTTTGTTTCGAGATTTTCTGCTTCCTGTAGGTCTACAGGTGATTTCTCCGCTTGATACACTGGATCATTCCGACACTCGTTCCTGCTTTTTTGGCCAAATCACGTATTGAGTGTCCAGAACATTAATTATCATTTCCTTTTCAATACGCGAAATCTCAACCGCACAAACAAGTAAAAGAACGAAAGTTGACAGCCACAGCATGATGTGATCTGAGCATAAAAAACCATCACAAATACATGCGTACAACAAAAATGTATGTAGATAGCTTATTTTCGATACACTCCTTATGAAGTACCGTGATCGCATTCACACAAATTTTACGAATAATACTACGCACGCTGAATAGTAGTCATGTGATAATTGAATTTACAATGTCCAGTCAGCGCTCTGACCAGAATACTGCAATGATGCTTGGATAAATGCAGTAGACATTTTCAGATTCAAATCTCTGAAAAATGCAAGTTTGCAAGCTGCGCCAGTAGCTGGCATGTTTGGATGCAGCCCAAGAACGAATCTTGTTCTTTATCCAACTAGTTGAATGTGGTAAAGCTGGTTCAGAACCAACGAAATCATCCGTTGCACCAGCACTAGCCAACTCACCAGCCCATTCATTTCCAGTAATACCAGAATTAACACAGATTCTCTGCTGAAGTGCCGACTGTATCCCACACAAAATCGCGTAGAATTCTGCTTGAAACACAGTACAGTATCTAACAAGTGAATGAGACTGCTCTAGTCTCATTTCACGACAGTAGACACCAGCACCAGCATGATGGATGGTCATCAGAGAACCGTCCGTACAACAAACTGTCGTTCAAAATAATCAGATTCCGTAAAATTCGCCATCGTCACTCACGGAGGGCTGCGCCTGTCAATGACGATCATGTGGGTCACTCGCCGGGTCTCTATCACCCGGGGGTGTTTCCCGCGGACCCACACGGACCGAAGGGAGCGGTCAACCGGTCGGACCAACGCACAGTGGGAAAAATCTATGAAAACCCGCGAAGAATTCTGTAACTCATGAACTAATTGAGATAGGTTAACAAACTAGGGCGTTTCTTATATAAAAATGTCCAAGGAATTCAATGGAATGGTTTACAATGGCCACACGAATCGCAATCCTGCTCGTTTTACCCCAAATTTACAGCAGTTTTGGGATTTCCTATAACATTCGCTCTGTAACTTGAAAAGAAGTCGAGTGCGGTATTCTGGAATGGCCTACTTTCATGTAAAAAAGTCTGGAGAATCGATTAGAAGAACCCACACTGGCCGCACGAAACGTTTTGGTGACTTTTTTACCCCATTTCCTCCATTTTATGGTATTTTATTGTAAATCGGTCTTAAATCATGGTAAAACTTATTGGAAGTTTACTAAATCTAGCTTATCTTATAGAAAAAAGTCTGTAGAACCGAATGGAAGAACCTACACTGGCCGCACAAAACGTTTTGATGACTATTTTGCTGAAATTTAAGAACGAATACTACAGAAAGCCCTAAAACTGCTGGACATTTGGGGTAAAACGAGCAGGATGGCGATTCGTGCGGCCATTAAAAACTATTTCATTGATTTTCTTGGATTTGTTTACATAAGACACATTTTTGTTTGTAGCCTTTTTCCACGGTTCCCAATTTCTTTGCGGGTTTACTGGTTTTTTCCCCACTGTGCAACGTCATCTAGACGACTCTCAATAGTATAATATTCTATCATATCATTGAAGTCTAGCTAAGACGTAGAGCCTATGGAACATTATGTTGTTTTAGCCTATGGAAAGCTATATTGTTTTCTGTTGAATGCGTTTCCATAGAGATATGACTATAATTGAATGCTGTGGCGGCCAAGTAAAGCGAACAATGTTTGGTTCTTCTAGTCAATTAGACTGCCTTCATGTGTTTTCATATGCAGGGTACTTTGATTGGCAAAAGAATTTCCCTGGTTAGAAATTATCTACGGACTCAAGTCCTGTTTTCGCAGTTTTCATTGCATAGTAGCTTTCGCATGTTATTTTTTTTATTCCCGTTTGATTAGTATTAAATTATTTTGACTAAAATTTTAGTTTGTTCACCTCAACATATGAGTTCCATGTACACTAAGCAGAAATACTTTCATTGCTTCAACAGCGATCAGAAAAACTAATGAGGATAATAAATGTAACAAAAACGACTGAAAGCAATTGAATGATTTTATATGCACCATTTACCAGCCAAGCAGATGCGTGTTTCTGTGGCTCAGTCGATTAGTGGACGCAGATTGCGATTCAATGATTCTCGGTTCAAACCACCGCTTACGCGATCAACTTTTTTTTTATTTCAATGAATTTCAAGTCATGGAATATTCCAATCTCACAATGTAACATGTTCTTGCAAGTAAATTTTCGTGAACTGCGACACTCCATTTATGTGCATATTATAAGATGCAGAATCACATAGTTTTTCCGAAGTGTGTATTCACAGAACTTGAATGCCGTCTTTTACTAGAACCTTATAACTTTGAGTTTTGCTATGTAGGTTGTTACTTATACACTAAGTGTTACCCGGTGGATTTGTGAATTTATGGAAACATAAAATTTGACATTTTTAATCATTGCCATCTTCAGAACGCTATTTGTTTTGTTTACAGTGAGTTGAAAATTTTACCTCAGCGAATAAATGGAATTGGACATTTTTGTGCAATGATTTATTACGACTTTCGTCGTAGGTTATCAAGAAAAGAGTGCTTATTTCTTACAGTGTTTCAATCGAACCCTGACCGTCCGGTTTTGTTCACGTTCGATTTCAAAATACCGCATTGGGCACATTGTCAGCTACCACAATGCCCATGTTGATGAGAAGATATTAATCCCAAGATGTGTGTACCGAATGACTAATGGTTCTAGGTTCCTTCTCCGGCCGTCCATCTTCGATGTCACCAGTAGAAAGAGAGAGGGAAAGAGAGAGAGCGCGCGCGGAACCAGTCATTTGCATATTTATTCCCGACATCGAAACTCAGGCTTTCGTACGAGCACAAGGTCAGACAGAACAAATGCGGCTGTTGATTAAAGCCGATCGAGGTTTTGCGTACGACACCTGGTCCTGTGGATGGGACCGGTGGACAAGATGAAATATTAAGGATAATGCTAATTTATTGGTTTCACGAAATAAGAATCTCCAAGCCAGCCGTCCACCGCAATGACACAATTGGTAACGCACACAATGAGATGTCATGCAGGCGAGAAACAACTGCGAGCTGTTACGAAATTTGCCAACGATATTTTTCTCGGTCACGGTGTTAAAATTATGACCCGTAATTTCACTTTTTCTTGGGGCATGTCTGTTGTCCTAGTGCTGATTCATACCGGAGGGGAAGCATTTCCAACGAGTTCAAAGTTATCACATTTCAAAGGCTTCTCCGATTCTGGAAGTACAAGTATACTAATGGCATAACCAAAAAATTGTAATTTATTTTATCCGCTTAATTGGAATGCCAGAAATCGATTTCTAAAATCTTAGACTCGTTTGAAACCCACTAGTGGTTTCGATAAGTTAAAACGTTTCACGACGAACACATCCACTTTTAGAGAAATAATCGCATAAGTAACGTAACCGACAAAACTACATGGAGTTAAAAGTCCCGGGCTTCCCACAGAAAAGACGTGCAGAGTTTCGAACCGTGTATATTTTTGTGTTTGCGTAACAGCTGATCGTGTCAGACGAGTTCTAGTTTTCATCAAGCTATGGAAAAGACGAGTTTCGTGTCCTGATAAAACGGAGAAACTGAATGATTTGTGATACGGATTTGTACACCATCCCCCGTATTCTCCAGACCTGGCTCCCAGCGACTATTATCTTTTACCAAACCTGAAAAGGTTTCTTCAGAGAAAAAAATTTTCGTCGAATACTGAGGTCATTTCAGGAACGGAAGCCTATTTTAAAGGTCTTGACAAATCATTTTTTTATCAAAGGACATCAAAATGTTGGAGGACCGTTGGGTCAAGTGTATCACTCTAGATCAGTGGTTCCCAAACTTATCTTATATATCCCATTTTGAATATATTATTCTTTCTACTGCCCACCAAGTAGAAAAAAGAATCAAAATTCTCCGGCAAACGAATCATAATTTTACAGTTAACGCGCTACAAATCAATGGTTAATTTAGGATCCTATCGATCAAACATTGGGTAAGCATAATAGAAATCAATAGAATCACAACGAAATCTAACTATCGATAAGTATTTACATGCGAAATTGGACCACAAGGGTTCGATTAAATTGTGAACCACACCGGCCGTGAACAGAAATATCAAATACCAAGTTCTTTTCTAGCGGGAAGCCTTCTGAGTTGTGTATCATCACATCCACAGTACTTCAGTTGGCAGAACGATTCGATTTGTAACTGTCTCTGAGAGCTTGTAACGTTAGGTTTTCGATTTCGTTTTCTTTTCTTTTTTTTTATTTTATCAGTCTTCAATCTCTTCAGTCAATTTCAGTCTGTCTTTTCGTTGGGTAAAAGAGAAAAGTTCTGCCTTTGGTGTTTTTTCTTGTGGCGTATGTGGACAACACCGTGAATTTTTTTCAGGTGCTCACCCAAAAGTAATCTAGCGATTCATTTATGGTTTTGGATTTACTTATGTAAGAGACAAAAACGAAAACATTTGGAATCAGACTGTTTATTTGCGAGCCCCATGGTTCCACGGAGAAAATAATGACAGAAATTAAGTTTTGGTGATAAAGTTGTGAATGATTATTACTTTTGTTATTATTTGGTTTTATGATTGTTAGGAAAACTCGCAAGCTCTCTCACTAATAATAATTAGGCGATATCTAGATCTATATTCTGGTCCTGAACACTGGATCTGGTTATCGAACAAGGTTTCTGGATCAGAATACTGAATCTGAACCTGAATTCTGGACTGAGATTCTTTATCCAGATATTGAAGCGGAATTCAGTACTTGGATTCGGAAAATGGATCTGGATTCTAGACCGGGACCAAGATTGTGAACCTGAACTCCTGACAGAGGCCTCAACGTGATTCTGAACCTGAACCTGGCTTCGAAACATTGGCTTGGACTAGGATTCTGAACCAGAGTTCTGAACTTTTGACAGAGTTTCTGAAATTGAACTTTGAACCTAGACTGTGGACGTGAGTTCTGTGCCTGGATTCTTGACCAGTACTTTGCCCTTGGACTGTGAATTCGGACTGGATTCTGGACCTGAGTTTACTAGGATTCTTCAATTCAAAACTAGAACCTGAATTATTGACAGAGATTCTAAACCAGGACTCTGAGCCCCAGGACCCTGGTTTTGGATACCCGATAAGTTTTCTGGATCTTAATACTGAATCTGGACATGGATTTTTAATCAGAATTCTAACAGAAAAGTTCTGAACCGGAAACAGAAATCAGCACTTCGATTCTGAGCATGGATTCGGATTCTAGACCTGATCCTAGTTTCTTGACTTGAACTACTGACGTAGATTTTAAGTCTAAGTCTGGAGCAGGATTCTGGACCTGGATTCAGGATTCTAAACACGATTTTTTACTCTGATAATTTGCCATGCAACAGAATCGTGGACCTGGAACTTGATCCTGGTTTTGGATTCTGAACCTGAACCTGGGTTCAGGAACTCTGGACTTGGATTATAGACCCAAATTTTGTAGCATGATTAAGGACTTTATTTCTAGATCCGAGTTCTGTATCTGGATTCTGACTTTGGATCTATATTCTGACCTTAAACCACTATTCTCTGCTTGGATTCAGAACCTGGACCTGAATGGAGTAACTTGATCTAATCTATGAATATGAATTTGAGATCTGAATTCAGAATCTGAATTCTGAACATAGATCCAGAATTTCGATTCTGGACCAGAATTCCTAGTATGAACCTGGATTCTGGAACGAGATGCTGGACATCAACTTTTAACCTATGGATATGAAATCTGAACTTGGACCCAGATTCTGGGCCAAAGTTCTTGACAGAGTTTCTATCTGAACCTGGATTCTGAATCTGTATTCTGGAAAATAATTCTCACCCTGGACTTGAACTTTGGTACTGGGCCCAAAATCCTGGTCCCAGATTTGAATTCAGGACCGGAACTCCTGACAGAGTTTTGGAACCTGAAACTAAATTCTGAAGCTTGACTCTTCTACTAGACTTGAACTCCTTACAAGAATTCATGCATTTCCGTGACCTGAATTCTGAACATGGCCCTGGACTTCAGTTTTGGACATGATTTCTTATCCAAGACCTAGATTCTGGATCTGAATTCCTTGAGAAATTTTGGATCTGAACCTAAATTCTGACCCGAGAAGCAGAATTCTGGATCTTAACTCTGGATTTGAAAAAGATTTTGGACTCGAATTCTGAAAATTCAACAGAGATCCGAGGCATATATCTCAATCATGAATGTGGACCTGGATTCTAATTCTGAGTTCTGAACCTGTACCTGAATTTACTTTCTGTATTTTGTTTGGATTGAATTTGAAAAAAAGACATGATTTGGAATTCTATTGAAACATTTAAACTATTTACTCTAATTCTTATTTGACCAATGTTTGGCCGTAACACCACTTAAGCATTCATCTTCTCACTTTCATTTTCTTACTCACAAACCTCACAAGAATTCAATGATTTACTAATCACATTATTCTTACAACTAATATATTGGCTTGATTCTGGATTGTATTTCTCATTGAAAAGTTTTCCACATTTACTCAGAGACTATCTCAGAAAGATTTTTTTAATTAGCGTAGCCCACTATTTGCGAATGATTGCTCACCTGTTGTCAATTCTGAGTTTACTACCCACTAAAAATGAGCTAGGGCCCTCTATATACTCTAGGGGACTACACTGAAGAATAAAACTTGAAACAAATTTCACGAAAAATCGACTTTCTCGACGACCGATTTCGACAAAATCTGAGCTCGTTTGAATGCTATGATATGCCCAAAGATCACGTTCAAATGGTTCGTTCCAGCGGAATAATCGTATAAGTGACGTAACCGGTTAGGTGCATGACTAGTTTAAGGCTCAACCGATTGAGACAATCCTGCACAGTTCGGAAAAACTGGTGATTTTACATCTTATAAGATGAACATAAACGGAGCGTCGTATTTCACACCAATTCATTTTCAAGAACATGTAAAATTGTACGATTTGAAAATTACACGGCTTGAACAAAATGGATAGCAACAGTGCGTCATGAACCGAGAAACATTAGATCACAATGCACGTCCGTTAATCGACTAAGCCACAGATGCACATATCTGTTTGATGAACAATTGATACATATAAACTCATGCAGCGGCAGTATCGTTTGTAGAATTATGTGATTGTAATTTTTTTTCTGTGTAGACTAGTTTGAAATCTTCATTGCCAAGCTATAAAGCCATGAGTTTATTTTGATAACTATGACTGAAAATAATATTAATGAAACCATTTCATTCTACTAATTGGTTACTTACTGACATTTTAGGTTATACTAAACAGTTGGAAAAAATCTGTTCAGTTTTTATTTGATCAACTGGAACAAAAGAACATTCATCACATAGATTCGAATTTTACGTGTGATGTGAAAATTACACGGCTTGAAATTCAAGGGAACTGAAAATAAAACGAAAACGCAACTGGGACTTGGAGCGTGAAGCATCAGATCACAATGTACCACACCGCAGTAGCACAAAGTTTCATAAAAGATAAACGTCGAAAAAAATGCGTTCAATTTATTTTAAAATTCATCGAAAACAAATATAATACTGATATGCGAGAAAATTTTTTGGAACTTTGTGTTACATTAAATTGAAAATTATGTCTAATACAGATTTCGGTCTTCAATACTTCAGTTAGTATAGAACAATCAAATATCAAAAAACCTCATGACAATCGAAATTAATTTTTTTTTAGATGTTTATCAAAGAAGCCTAGGTTTTCTACAAACATATCAGGTATACAACTTTGCTTCCGCCGTTTTTTTAATTAAAAACATTATTGCGAAAAAGTGCTTACAGATGTATTATTCAAAGTACTTTCTCCCATCTTTCCGGAAATTTTCGGATCCCGGTTCGTAAAAAGAAGTTCTCTTTTGACGCTATCCATAAAGCAATCCATTTTTCCAACTCTTCGAAGAATTGAAAATGTTGATCTGCCAGGCCGTGTGCCATCGAACGGAATAGGTGGTAGTCAGAAGGGGCTACATCTGGGGAATACGGCGGATGGAGCAAGACTTCCTATGTCAGCGTTTCCAGGTACTTTTTGACCACTTTTGCTACGTGAGGCCGAGTATTGTCGTGTTGGAGGATGACTTTGTCATGTCACTCTTGATATTGTGGCCGCTTTTCTTTTAGTGCGCGACTAAGGCGCATCAGTTGCGTTCGGTAAAGCACACCAAGCTGATCCCACCAAATACAAATTAAACCTTGGTGCCGTGAATATTCGGTTTTGCCTTCGACGAAGTAGCATGCCCGGGCTTTCCCCATGATTTTCTGCGTTTAGGATTATCGTATCGAACCCACTTTTCATCACTGGTTACTATTCGATGTAAAAACCCCTTACTATTTTGTTTTTGAAGCAGTTGCTCACGTATAAATAGACGGCGCTCGATGTCCCTCGGTTTCAACTCGTACGGCACCCAGTTTCCTTCTTTCTGAATCATGCCCAGGGCCTTGAGACGTTTTGAAATGGCTTGCTGACTCACTCCCGACGATTCGGCAAGCTCTTCTTGGGTTTGGCCCGAATCTTCATCAAGCAATGCTTCTAGTTGTTCATCTTTGAAGGTTTTTTCTCTTCCACCACCACGTTTGTCTTCGACATCGAAATCACCATTTTTAAAACGTTGAAACCACTCCCGACACGTTCTTTTACTCAGAGCAGCATCACCATAAGTTTCTGAGGGCATTCGATGCGCTTCAGCAGCATTTTTTTTCGAATTGTAACAGAAAAGTAAAACTTCCCACAAGTGGCGAGAATTGTGCACATAAACCGACATTTTCGAGCGTCAATAATACGAAAACAAGAACAACTGTCACTGAAACGGCGATGACAATTCTTTAGGCACTGTACACACTCACTTTAAAGGCATTATCATCTATGTATTTTGACCAGCCTCAGCCGGTACAGCCACCTATCGGAAAACGAAAGCAAAGTTTTACATCTGATATATTGAAAAACAATTAAAAACTTGCATTTTCCATAGAAAGTACACTCAAAATTCCACCCAAACTACCACAGAGTTAGTATACTTTTAAGCCTCTAGGGAAAATATCAGCTTTCTGTGTCAGGCCACCTCCATAGATCGACACTAACGAACCTCATGGTCTCACCGCCGGAGGACAATTGTGTGGAGTTAGAGCGCGCCTACACTTGGTTACTCGCACCTTCACACAGAGCTTATTACCACAGTAGGCGATAACATCCAGTCGGCACCACTGCGTAAACCGAAGGCTCTCAAACAGACTGCTAGTGATGTAGAGTCACGTCGTCACTTCGCACATTTCAGACAGCAATCCATGACGCACCGTCAGCTGCAGAACATTCTGTTTGGACATTAAGTGTCATCGATAGACTGATGGGCGGGAATAAAAGACTCGAACAAATCAAAATACCGAGCGCAACTGCAATGTTGGCCACATATTATTTAACTAAAATTAAGCAAAATGTAATCAGCAATTGAAATTTGCTCTCTTTTGCCACATTGTGAAATACTAATGCATCTTTTATCTGTAGCACTTTTATCTTTCATCTGCCTGGTTTCTGCGTTTCCCAAATGAAAAAGCCGGTCCCAGGAACAGCCAAACCAAGTGCTAGCTTTTAGCACACTCCACGCATACGATATTCAAACATCACCCAAACATTTTATTTATGATCCACTTTATCTCCCACGCGCTTGGGCCGCGGCCTGGTCATGCACATGACACAGTCGTTATAGTGTCTAAAAGCGGCAGGAACAAGTCAGCACTTTTGTACTTTCGCTGGCGAAACTTTTTTGGAGCCTCTTCTTCGCTTTATGTTGTTTTCCTGACGGTTCCGCCCAGCCGGTTTGCGTTAGAACCAGGAACCGGGAATCATATAATCATACCAAACGATTATTCTATATATACTAGATCTCGGTTTATGATACTTTCGCAAGACTTCAAGTAAACGACGCCTCAACTTTCTGATTCTATGAATGACGGACGCATAACAAAATGAAAATCATGACCTAAATTTCGTCCTTTTGGTCAAAACGTCATATCTGATCGTGAAACTGTATTTTTTAACTTTCTCTGTTTATTGTTATGACACTATTACACACTATCGCACAATCAGCAGCCGAATTCCGTTTATTTGAATCGAATAAATTCGGTGAAAAACAAACGAAATTCATATTTCTATCTTCTTCTCAAAACCTGTACCGAAGACTTTTGTGTTAATGCCTTACCAAATCCACTCTGGAAAAATGATGCATTTCACACGGCAATTGAATACTCCGTCTTATGCATAATATGTCTCTCCCAAGCGAAATAGAATCCGAGGAAGTGCAGGAAAACCAAAAAACAAATTTTGAAGATGCAAAACATAGACTAAGTAGATTAAACTGACAAAATGTATTCTGTATAGAAGGAAACGTCAAGCGCCAGATTTAAAGCTAAGTAGATGAAAATCATGCCAATATACAGGCGCGTACCCAGAAAGTTGGTTTCAGAACATGATGATTAATTTCCATACGTATGAAAATATGTACATAATTACTTGAAAAATGTTTGGTTATTAAGTTGTTTGCAGTAAACTATGCATTTTATAATTAACTTAAATATTTGAAGAGAAGAGCTTTCATAATATAATTATTTTTTTTAATTTCGGGAGGGATTTGAACCCGTAAAACCCACCCTTATATACATGCCTGCCAATATATTATGAACAAAGAAATTGTATTGTTTAATTAAAATCAATTTTAAACATAGAATGAAAGAATTAGAGCAATTTTGAATGAATAAAACATCTTAAGTCTTAAATAGATTGTTCGTTCAAAATAATATCACGATGTGTATTATCGAAGCAATTTTGAGTCATAGCTTTATGATTGCATTGCAAGATTCTCATGAATGTTTCATGCAATCTTGACTCTATTTATTTTTTATATTTTGTAAATATTCTTACAAAAACTTACAAAAAGATTACTTAAAAGTGAAATAAGATTTTTTCAATAAGATGTAGATTACAATTGATGCTAAAAATGTTTCTCTTCGGGAATTGGAGAGAAAGCGTTTTTATTATTTATTTCATTTCATATTCCGAATACAAACAATTTCAGTGTTTCAAGATGAAAATGTGATCTAAATATATTGATGGGAAGTATTCTGGGTTTTTAACAACTTGTATATGGTAACGCATCACTGAGCGCTGTGCAGAATACAAACACGTAGTACAACATCAAAAATATAGGTTTAAGGACTCCTCAACAAAAAAAGACATATGCCATATGACGTATGAAAACTGCTGGGTGACATAATCGCCCTTATTCTGAATAACGACGTATTGATTTTTCGATCGAATGTGGTTCGATCGAATCATAGCTACCTTTGATTTTGCTAGCGTTATGGGGAATACAAATGAAATACGAGGGAAAAAACGATACGACGTTATTCAGAATAAGGGCGAATAGCTCAACATAAACTGTTATGTATTGTCGAGCCGAAGACACAACATGAAGTACACGGAACCACCCGCGATCCCATTTCGACCAGAATATTAGTTGATTTTCTGAATTCGATTGGTTAAAATTTGGTAAAACTAATCGATTGTTGTTTTAACTAAACTGCCATTTTTGTTTTTCGATTAGCAGAAACGATGCACAGTGGGGAAAAATGGACCAAAAACGCGACGAATTTTTTGGAGGCATGATACAGCTGACCACAAAGCACTTTTTTGGTGTAAAATGGTCAGTAAAATCGATTCCATGTATTTAGAAGGACCGCACGAAAGTTCCCTTTTTATACTGCATTGTATTCAAGCTTAACTATATAACATGAAACCGAAGAACTTGAAGAAGAGCGAATAGAGTGTTTCCGATTTAAAAAAAGTCTAACAAATCGATTGCATATAATTTTATTGACAGCAGAAAACTCGTTGCACCGTTTTACCCCATTTCTTTTCTAGTTATAATATTCAGTTGAAATATGATCTACAATCCAAAAGCAGATCCAATGCGATCTATCAATATTGGTTCATAATACGTGCAAAACATCTGTGATCCAATTAAACACAATGGGGAATGACAGTACTAGCCTGTTTAACCCGATTTACCCCAATTTTCAGGTCTTTCTTCGTAATATCAATCGATTTTCATCAACCGCAATCAGCCTGCTTTCGGTATGTGAAAGAAAGTTTAACCAGAAATACGACTTATGAATTAAATTTTGGTAAAACGGGTTCAACAGGCTAGTGCTGTCATTCTCATTGTGTTTAATTGGATTATAGATGTTTTGCACGTAATATGAACCAGTGTTGGTAGGTCATATTGGATCTTCTTCGGGATTGTAAATCTGAATTCATCATAAAATTATATTTGTCGGAAAATTGGGGTAAAACGATGTAGCACGAAGCATGCGATCATGAACACTATCTGTAAATTATTATTTGAGGTTATATGCGAAACATAGAACCACAGACTAACAGACAGGACACTCAAATTAGATTCTTTAATCATTTTAACGGTCATTTCGAGTATTCCTTTATTTGGGACAGTACTCACATGTGTCATAATGGCGCCAAAATATCAAAAACATCCTGTCTGTCATCTAGACTGTGTTTATTTTTTTTCATTTACCAACAGAGTTGCCATTGATACAGAATTACCTGTAATGTATTGATTTGTATACGTCCATGCGAATTTCATGCAGGATACAGGTTTAATACATATTGCCAAAACTATATACATAATTGTGCCTACTTCTCATCCTTCTACCCAATACAAAATCGAACCCGTTTTGTTACAATATTTACTTGCTTCTGGTCTGCCGCCACTTAATTTCGGGTGAAAATTACCAACACAATAAAAAAATAGTCTAGATGAACAACGTTGAGTCAAATAAATGGTTACCTTCCAACATCGCGAAAAAGTTAAATATATTATCAACGTAATCCAATAATTTGTTGTGACTATTCATTTTCAAATATTTTGATGAAATCAGGCATCCCTGCAAGCAGCTGATCGGTGTTGACAAACGAGGGGAAACCAAATAGTAAAAAAAAACTTGTACATAACACAAGGGGTGTACAGATAGTAAATAGTTCGCGCAGTACAATATAGGTAGAACTAGTGCATCACGAAAAATTATTTTTATAAGAATTTACTCATACTGTCATGTCTGTTAGTCTGTGATAGAACTGTCTTGTTTAACCAAAATTGGTTCAAACACCGAACAGTACAACTTTTTTTTTCTGTAATTTCACGGAAGAATGTGACTAGGGGTAAAACAGAATACAGTTGTTTGCGGTCAATCTTATTAAAAACAATCCATTTATCTAACTTATGAGCATGTAAAGAATACCTTTCGATTGGTGGAATTGAATTTTTTCCTGAGTTTCACAGTAGTTTTCAAAGTAAAGTCAGAAAAAAGAGGAATTGGAGCAAAACGGGCATGATAGTGAATGTTGCGGATCTTCTAACTATCATAAATCGATTCTACAGAAAAATTTGCATAAGAAATACTAACTTTGAAAATATTAGCTCATGTTTTTATAAAATTATTGAGCAAAGTCGCGTTTTGATCGTTTTTCCCCACTGTGCGATGGTTAAAACAACTAATTTAACTGTTTGAAAAAAAATGCTGTCAATTAGCGAGGACACATACCTTTCAATTTCAACAAATATTTTAGTTGAAATAACTGGTGTTGTTATTGAAACAAAATTCTGTTAGTTGAAAAATAAATCGGTTTTATTTGTTGTAGACATTGCAAATAGTTGAATCAACTCGAACAATGTTATTGATTTGTGAAAATAATCAAAATATACTTACTGATACACGTCATGATCTATTTGAAATAAGTTCGGTATATCGAGATTCATGAAATAAATATCGTTGTTAAAATAGAAAACAGTATTTTATATTATTATTACCTTGAATGAGTATTGAAAGATGATGCCTTCAAACTGTTGAACTAAAGTTATGCACTGATAATTTTAGTCAATTTATATGAGCTTGAGTGCATCAACCGCTGGGAATTAGAATTTTGCTACGGCAATTCAATCGCGCCATTCAAACGCAGCGCGTTCTGTGTGTGTTGAAACCCTTCGCTCCTGTTACTTTTATAAATTAAATTCATGTCAAAAGCGTTCTATTGCTAATGCATGAACATCATCATCGGTATCAAACAGCTGGAAGTAAAACAGTCTGCTGGAAGTAATTCAATGATCGAATTTGAAGCATAAAATTATTGTGCATACCTGAAAGATTACGAGATGACCATTCATTAACATTTTCTAATTTGTCACCAAATCTTTTACATCTTAAACAAGGTTAACTTTATCAAAACACCGCTGTTAGATAAACACTTGATATCATAAACTTCTCAAATCGAATGAACACAATTTCACCAAGCGCTTTAACCATCGATGTTGTTTTCATTGACATTTTGAAGCGACGCGAACAGATTTCAACTAAAAACCTGTTTTAATCCACCTAGTGGTGTAATGATGCCTTTCTCATGTATATAATATTGTGGTATTCTATTCAAAATTTTTCTCTTCGATTTTTGAAAGAAACCAAGAGATTGTTCATGCATAACATACAGATTAAAACAGTGTTTTGATTGAGTAAGTCATCCTTAAGAAAACGAAATGGGTTCACTATTATATGCACTTCCGGCACCGGAATCCGAGAACCGGTATAATCAAAGTCGGTTCGAACAGCCACCAACTAACATGACATAAAAACTCTACTAGTACGCACTCTAAATTACGATTTAAATGTTTGTCGCATCCGAAAATATGCAATAATTTTTGGTAGGACCATAAGACCTTTCAATTGACCCTATGATTGGGAATAATGGTTTAGAGTCCAGTTTATATCATTTTTTACGGTTTTTGTTCCGCCAGTTTAAGTGACGGTGTACAATATTGAACACACTTTACCCTATAACTCCGGAACCGGAAGTCGGATCCGGATGAAATTCAGGAATTCCGTATGAGACCACAAGACTTTTCATTTGAATCTAAGTTTGTGGAAATCGGTCAAACTATCGTTGAGAAAAGTGAGTGAGATCCATTTTGGTATATATAACCACTATTTCCGGTACTTCCGGAACCGGATACCGGAAACCAGGATAGCCGGAATCGGTTGGTTTAGTTGCCTACTGATAATAACTATCGATTTGTGTAGTTTTGAGACCAGTTTAGAAAATTTTTTACGTTTTTTGTTTCGCCGGTTTAAGTGACGGTGTACAATATGTAATACACTTTACCCTATAACTCCGGAACCGGAAGTCGGATCCGGATGAAATTCAGGAATTCCGTATGGGACCACGAGACCTTTCATTTGAATCTAAGTTTGTCAAAATCGGTTCAGCCATCTCCGAGAAAACCTAGTGAGATTATTTGACACATACACACATACATACACACACACACACACACACACACACACACACACACACACACACACACACACACACACACACACACACACACACACACACACACACACACACACACACACACACACACACACACACACACACACACACACACACACACACACACACACACACACACACACACACACACACACACACACACACACACACACACACACACACACACACACACACACACACACACACACACACACACACACACACACACACACACACACACACACACACACACACAGACATTGCTCAGCTCGATGAACTTAGTCGAATGGTATATGACACAATTTTCACTAGTCGGTTTTTCAAGTGATTGCATAACCTTTCTATATGAGAAAGGCAAAAATTTGTTGATTTTGCATTGCGATTATTGTTTTGCTATCAACTGTCTCCGGCATTTGAAAGCAATCAAAACAACATATTTTTCAACTACTTGAATATATGCAAATCAACAACCATATTGGTTGAATCAAAAAGAAATTAGTTAAATCAACTATCGCAAAAATCAAAAACTGCGATATCGCAATTTTATGATCGAAGGGTTCTCCGTGTATGGGAGAATGCGGCAGTACATCATTTTTTTTTCTAAAAAAATCTTCTATTCATCAACAATAGTTTAACGAAGAAAATAAAACAAAAAGTAGTAACTTTTTTAGTCTGTATGAAAGAAACATTTATCTAGAAAAACACAATCTACTATTCGAACCCCTATCACAAACGTCAAAGTAAACAAATGGCTGCTAACAACATAAGCCATTTTTATCGGTCCAATCCAACGCATTTACGACCAAGCCTTCAAATTCGCACGGCAGATGCGCACAATTTTCCCGACGACGATGTGCTCCAGAATCACAATCTCGGGCAATCGGAGATAATTCCGAAATAGCACAGTGAGACAAAATAAACTGACGCAACCCGCAACCGACATTGGCCCCGATTTCGCCTCCGCCGGTCGAGGCCTGTGACCTTGTTTCGTAATGTGCGAAAAAATGGTCGCGATGATCGACGTCAGCGTTTTTGTTTTCTTTTTTTTTTTGCCCATTTACTTACCCCATACTAGCCTAGCTACTAATCCCAGAATATGTAACACGATCCAAGCATATTATCATAATGCTAATTGAATCGATAGAAGTGCAAAAATCGGGTTGCCATACAGGCGAAACGTGACGTAAAGATTTCGAGGGGTAACTTCCTGTGCAGTGACAAAAAATAAGTTCGTCACTTTCCACGAACTGTCACCACATTGTCAATGCCAAATCCCTGACAATCCCTGACCGTGAATTATGACTAACCGCAATTTTTACGGTATGGCACCGTAAAAAGCGACCGGAGCAGAAACAGGGTTGAGTTAGGACAATATTTGAGACCGACAGTTTTTTTTTCGTTCATCAAGGTCACTGTATTATTTTATAGAACCACTGTCTGTCCAGTGCCAATTGCAGTGCCGGATTAAATTTCAAGATAGCATAATCGGTAGACCGAAGGAAGGCAATTTAGCTAAGTGCAACAACGACGAAGCAGAAACGAACAAACTTGCGGGAAAGAGTGCTGAAACGGTGTATTTTTACCCGCCAAACCCGAGGTAGGCGATTAGTGCTCACATGACAGTAGCCAGTGGCAGCGGTCCGCATTTAGAAACGACTACTAGTACTACTATTTCGGGATTCGGGAGGTCTACAGCCAACCAATTCGTATGCCAAAAGGCCAGGTGATTAATGATGCGTGGTGCGCCATTTGACGCAGTAAGCTGGCAACCGACCTATCACCAACGGGTTGGCCGAAAAAACGGTGAGTCATTGATGGTTTGACCAGTTTTCCCATGTCAATTATCGACCGGCGGTAAAAGTGTTGCCCTGTGGAAACATTCAACTGACAAAAAACTAAATATTATTTCAAAGATTCACACTTCGTCTGTCGTCTTATATTACACGCGGTTATCTACGTCAAACGGTTAATGATCTGTCGCGTTCGAAAATAACGTGAACAGCAAAGTGACTAAATGACTCCCTCGAGGCTTGCTTGATAGCATGCCATTTCGTGGTTATGTTTTGTTGTTATTTCATGTTAAATAATAATTTGCTAGAATTATTTAATAAAAATATCTACAAAAATCGTGTCTAAAAAGTCAGCGATGATGTTAATGTTAAAAATGAATGGATTGCACATGTTTCGCCCAGTGCATAGAATGTGAACGAAATCCAGCGAAGTTATTTTTGGTCGAACGAGACTACACAATAATGAATGTCGGATTTTGACCGAACATGAAAGTAGGGATGTTCAAATATTCGGTGAAATTTTATTCTCCCTTGAAAATGCCAATTCGGGAAGCCTTCAATTGGCACACGTTTTGTCACCGAATCAATATTCAAAACATTGAAAACTCATTAAGCTAAACAACAAAGTAGCAACAAATTCACATCATCAACCACCAGACCGAGTGGGTCTGATAACATAAGAAAAAAACGTAATAAAAACACAATCTTGTCGTCGCTTTGCATTTCAACTTAATTTATTCGCTTCGAAAAATAAAGGAAAAACCATCACCCCGCCGAATGCAGTCCCTGCGTATCCTACACACACACAGATTCGGCGAGTGGGTGTGGTCCATCATCTCGGGGCAGGGTCACAATTCAGGAAGCAGCAATAGACAGCGCGGACAGGAGAAAGTAAAATGCAAAAATAAACGAGCGCAGGCAGCTGCCGGAGGATGTGCAAAAATAAATTGGAGTAAAGATTTTTCGTGTGTTTTTTTCTTCTGTTTGGCACCATCAGACAGGAATAGAAACAAAAAAAAAGAAAAAGAAAAACAACAAGCGAACGGTAAAAAAACGAGACGCATTGGCTATTATTTTCTCTACACACTACCCCAACTACATTTACAAGCACTATGCTATAAATAAATTGCAAGACTGTTTGTAATACATCTGATTTATTTACACTAGTTGAATGTAATGAGTGCCATTTCAGTTCTGTTCATTTTTTCTTCTTCTCGGAAAAGTGTGGGAAAGATTCACTGGGGTGTGATGAACACGTTTTTAGGACACACTTCCTCACCCAATGACAAAGATCAATTGTCTATATAACCCAAATCCGCGACAGATGACGGCACATTTTACTGGGTCATATGAGTAATGAAGATTATTTTTCTTGCTTTTTCAAATATTGGAAATAATGTACAAATCTTCTTTGCATCGGAAATTGCACAATTTGCTTTCCGTCTCATGAATACTGATTAGTTTATCTTTAGACAAGTGTTCGGTTGACGCAATGGACCAGGCGAAAAAAATAGACGCCATGTGAACTGATGACGCCTGCAGTGCGCTCGGATGCTAGTCCCGTTGCGGAAGCTAGAGAATCGCGTATGTCTACCGGGTTACCTCAGAACAAATATACGAAAAGAAAGCACCGTTTTATTACGAAAAATATATCACCATATGAAGCAGGTTTGATTAACCTAACGCCTGGTAGTTGGATTAGTTTTCCGCAGTATGCTAACTGTATTGCGTCCGAGGGTAAGAAATTCATCAGTCAATGCACTAATCGTCAATACGAGAAACGATTTCGTCAGTTTGCATACTTGGCCTGTCACTCCGCTCTTCACATGACAATTTTCTCGTTCATTTTTTGAAATCACACGACACCAGCCTTTCACCTTCACTCATTGCAGTAGATCCCTAAACGAGCTAGTGGGAACAACCACTATTGTGGATATTATGTACTGTACGCACAGATAAGCAAATGACTGTAGAATCAAAACAACACCTGAAAAAGCTGCACGAGTACAAATAAGCACAATTTTGAGCATGTTACATTTTGTTGATATTGAAATGTCAGTTGATCTCTCGCTTACTATTGAATGAGAGAGCGGCCTTCAAACATTCGAATTGGTTCAAGATAATAATGGATGGAAGGTAAGCCAGTCATGATAACTGAAATATTAATTACAAGATAAACATAAATGATTTGTTTCCTCTTTTAGTTTTCAATTTCAATACTTTGAAATACATCTCAATACATTTCAAACAGTAGGAAATTATCGATTCAAACTTGCTGATAATAATTGAGAACTCAACTGGGAATCGTCACCCTCTATTTATAATTCTGGCCGGAGAGAGTTCTAGTTATCTAGTTGAAGTCCATGCCTATTCATTCTTACTTGCTCACTACCAAAAGTGAAGACAATGAAGCAGGTAGACTACTTGGCACTTGAAACTAACTAAGCAAAACTTCCAGTGACTAGGTACGGTTACTCAATTGACGATGGATTCTAGAAGCTTCAATTCAGCATGCCAACAAATGTCAAATAGATATGCTGACAGTCATAAATTTCATTTTCGTCTAATAATATTCGATTGAAATGATGTTTTACCGCACTGGTTGAAACAGAAAGGTCAAATTCCCGAAAAACGATCGTTATGCCAACACTTTGCTTTGCTTAACCATAGACTGTTATGTTGAAAACTTGTGCTAAATGATAGTTATAATAACTGTTCTATTGAGAATTGAGAAAAAGTAATTCAATTCATCCATCGACTCGATTCAGTTGGTGCAACCTACATGATTCTACGCAGTCTTATAGTAAAGTCAACCAAGAATAAGCTGGATTTTAAATAAAGAACTTCTTACTTCACTATGGGGCGTCTTTTCAAAATTCTCCCTGAGGAAGAATGGGTAGAATTTAATCGTGAATATCTTGAGTTGTACTAAACGCAATAACATAATTCTTTCTTCATGCCATCGTAAATATGATCAGCAATTCAGGGTTCGATTTTCAACAGTGTGATATTATCATATATAACTCAAACTTTTGGAAACAATGAGGAAAATTCATAATTTTTTGATAGTCAGGCAAATATCTGTCCCGATATAAATTCAATATCGGAAGTACTGAACAGTTATAAACATCGTATAAATTTCACAAATCGATTCTTTCTAGACACATTGAAATATTTCCAAAGAACTATGCGAAGTGTTTCTCCACTGAGTATGTATTGTATTGTTTACCCTCTTTTGTTCAGCGTTATTTGTGTGGTGAAATATGTTTGTCGTCAATAAGTCATACTTTAGCACAGATGCACCCTTACAATTGAGGATTGCGAAACAGTTAAAACTGCAAAATTTCACAATCAATCAACTAATACGAACAATTGTTTATATTCCGAAGTATAGAAGAAGTATGTCTGTTTCATTCGTATTCACGTCCTCCAGTTATGTCTCGAACATTACCCACCCGCCTCTTTGTTTTCTTTTGGTGTATTGCTTGGCAAATGTTTACTTGCGCAATTACGCAATCATTTTGATTTTTTAAATCTGTTTTTCGTTGGATAAAACCACACTGATGACGGCTTCACATTAGAAAAAATTTAAAAACTTGTGAGATTTACGTGCGAATCGGTATTTTTACAATTAATTTATATTTTTTATTCGTGATCGGTTACAGATAAGCGATGAATTCCAATCATTTTCTCACCCTACTAATATCGGTCCCTTGCCTGTGACACTTTTGGTAAGGCCTAGAATTTCTCGGTCACTAGGAATAAGTGTTGAACTAACATATATTTCATGTTCTAAATCAGTTTAGGTTGCACGTTGACCATGAAATACTACTGTCAACTATCATGCATTTGGTTCAATATACAATTTCAACTAGTTTTTTGTTCATTCGAAGGAAACGCGCGAGCGGTTAACAAGCTAAGCTAGCTAGACTTTTGTGAGATATTAGGTGACAAATGTCTCACTGAATTTCAGTAAAAGCCAACACATTGTTCGAAATCTTGGCGAATGGATTTACTGACAAGTTCAATAAAGACTGTCCCAGAAAGTATGGACGCAACCAAAAACCGCTGCCATTTCGCAATGGTTCAGAATCTGTCAATTTTTATGGCTGCGTCCTGTTGTTTACACTCTTCTCTAACCACTTCACAGTGGTTCAAAAGCGCAATTTCACGCTCTTAATTGATAACTCATAGGATCGTGGTTTTTGAGGTACAGTATTTTCAGCAAAGCTGCTCAAAATGATAGACGCCATCTTTTGGTAAATTTTATTTATGAGATTAATCCCCCTAAAAGTGAGATCAAAATTTTATTTTAGCTCAGGGCCAACATAGGGGCTAAGTTACTTCGACAAAGTTGTGCAGAAAGTTATTTCAAACAAGTTTGCTGAAGGTACTATTCCCGTAACTTGAGTGTAATTCAAGATATAATGTATTTTCTGAAAAGGATGTCCAAAAACCAGTTTTTGTTAGAAAACATATATATTTTCAATTTATATGAGTTTTTCATATTATACAAAGTTTTTCATCTTTAAAAACTACACAACTTTCTCGAACATACTATGCTGCTATCATTTCAGTTTAATGAAATAGGGCAATTTTTCATGTTTTTTTTAAATTAAAATTCTAACTTATCTATTATCAAAAGGCGCAGGAAGGTGCAGATGAGACTACTTACATATTAAACTACTTCAAAAGAGCTTTCATACCGTGGTTGAATTACTCGTCTGCGATCGTCTGCAGGCGAGATATGTTCTTTTCAAATATCCTTGTCCTTGACATTTGCAATGATAAGGTTCATTGTATGTCAGATCAGATTTCAGTATACATTCGTTATAATGGTAACTCTCACAATAAATGATTTTCATGGACATCGAAGTCTAAAATAGAAAAGTTTAGTAATCATCATGTCGAATTACGTTATGTCATTTTTTGGTAAGTTTTTCTATAGAAAAGCTCAGCGGATCAGATAAACGCTTGCTATATTGTACTGTTCATAATGATTAAGAAGTTTCTTTCATACAGATTTCGAGAGTATTATACACGCAAGCAATACAGATCACTTACGAATCGGGATCCCATGAATTGGTTATTAGTTTCATCGGATCCTTTGGTGACAAATATTCGTGAATGGCCAAAACAGTCCAAGAAGATTCTGTCGGAGGATGCTAAGAGTCTTTTAGCTGGTTAAGAACATTGTCAGCTATCATAAAATAAACACAAATAACTAAAAAATGAATTTTGATCATACTTTTCTCTACCAGAAGATGACATAACCTCATTTGATTTGATGATTGCTTTTTTTAAAAGTCGTGACAAAACAGTTACTAAACTATTCAGTTTATAGACTTCAATGTGCACAAAAAAATAATATTTTGTGGCAAGTACCATAGTAATGAATGTATACTGAAATCTGATCTGACATACAATGAACCTTATCATTGCAAATGTCAAGGACAAGGATATTTGAAAAGAGCATATCTCGCCTGCAGACGATCGCAGACGAGTAATTCAACCACGGTATGAAAGCTCTTTTGAAGTAGTTTAATATGTAAGTAGTCTCATCTGCACCTTCCTGCGCCTTTTGATAATAGATAAGTTAGAATTTTAATTTAAAAAAAACATGAAAAATTGCCCTATTTCATTAAACTGAAATGATAGCAGCATAGTATGTTCGAGAAAGTTGTGTAGTTTTTAAAGATGAAAAACTTTGTATAATATGAAAAACTCATATAAATTGAAAATATATATGTTTTCTTACAAAAACTGGTTTTTGGACACCCTTTTCAGAAAATACATTATATCTTGAATTACACTCAAGTTACGGGAATAGTACCTTCAGCAAACTTGTTTGAAATAACTTTCTGCACAACTTTGTCGAAGTAACTTAGCCCCTATGTTGGCCCTGAGCTAAAATAAAATTTTGATCTCACTTTTAGGGGGATTAATCTCATAAATAAAATTTACCAAAAGATGGCGTCTATCATTTTGAGCAACTATGCTGAAAATACTGTACCTCAAAAACCACGATCCTATGAGTTATCAATTAGGAGCGTGAAATTGCGCTTTTGAACCACTGTGCACTTGTGCAGTTGTTTATTCGTTTTCATTAGTTTGTTTCGAAATGCGTGAACTTTCAGCAGAACAACGTCGAAAAATTGTGTACAAATGGTGCAACGCGGACTGTCACTGAGAAAGATAGCAAAAATGGAAGAAGTAAGTGAAAAAGCCGTGCGAAATGCAATCAGGAAGTTCGGTGAGGATAACACCTTTGAGGATAAGCCGAAAACGGGTCGAAAAAAAGGTCCTGCTAACCCTCTGTTGGATAAACGTATACTGAAGGCGTTCGAGCAAAAGAAGGAGGTTTCAGCTCGGGATGTGGCCAAAAAAGTGGGCACTTCGAGTGTCAAATGTTCTTCGTGCTAAAGAACGTTTAAATCTTCGAACCTATAAGAAGCAGAAACAACCAAAACGTAGTCCGAAACAAGAAGCATCGATCAGGCCGAAGGTTAGAAAGCTGTACAATACGATTCTTACTGGAAATTTGAACTGCATAATCATGAACGACGAAAGCTATGGTCTGGCAAGCAATTTGTAGCTGCGGTAAGATTTCGAAACCGTTCATAACCACTGCTTCAATGAACAGCGAAATATGCATCAAGGAATGTTTACAAAAACGACTTCTACCCATGATTCGAAGCCACAAGGATCCTGTTGTCTTCTGGCCGGATCTTGCTTCTTGCCACTACTCGAAATCAACGGTAGAATGTTATACTACCAAAAATGTCACTTTCGTCCCAAAAGACATGAATTCACCAAAAAACTTGACAATACTTTCGACGAGGTTAAAAAACTTTTTCACTTCTACATTGGATGAGGCTGAATGTACTCCTGCCAGATTTAAGCCATGACTAGCACATGGTATGTAAACTTAAGATCAATTCTACTTTGGATATGTGCTCGTATACATATTTTCCAGCCATATAAGCTCCATTATCGTAACCTTGGCCTCGTACATCATGGATATCAAATTTATTTGTCCTAATTTGATATCCTATATCAGCTGCAAGTCCTTCGCCAGGTTTTTCTTCAGTACATTTCTCATGATAGTCAATCCTATTCACGTTTTTCCAATCAGAAAATCATTCCTTACAGTTTGCAATAAAGTGTACATTAAAGGTACGGCGAGGGACGGGCATAACGTGATGGGATAGTCGATGCCTTTCACGCAACCCACCTGGGTTCGATTCCCAACCCCAAACATAGGGTCAGAAAGATTTTCTGGTCCGAAGAGGCGAATGACCTTATGCTGTTAAAATCTTAATCAAAGACCAATCTGCTTCAATGAATTTTTCAGTTGCTGTCGTCAGAAAACTCTAGCTAGCTGGCAGAATACATGGAATAGTGGAACTCTGGGACGATGGTTACACTCAATAATCCCACAGGTATCGACGAAACCTTGGTTCCGGGGGTTGGACGTGAGCCGAGATTTTATTCGTGTAATGTCAAGGCTTTTGTCCAACCATTATTCAGCGCGCATCTCCGTCGTATGGGGCTTGCCGAGAGTGGTGTCTGCGTTTGCGGTGAAGGTTATCATGACATCGAGCATGTTGTTTGGATGTGTGTCGAGTATTGTGATGCCAGGTCCCAACTCATAGGTTCCCTTCGGGCCCGAGGTATACCACCCTTCGTACCAGTCCGCGACGTCTTGGCAACTCGAAATCTTCCTTATATGACTCTCATATATAATTTCTTGAAAACTATCAATGCCAAAATTTAGTGCTCTCCCTATTTCTCTCTCTCTCTCTCGTCTACAGCTCTATCGCACTCTTCTTTACGCTGCTGACAGTATGACCTGTGTAAACGATGCTTCGGAGCATGCACCTGCCTTGAACTGACTGAGTTTCAGAAAACTACCCAAAAACGCCACATCAACGTCAGAGCACACCAACAAAGCATCCCAGCCAAGGATAATCTCTCTCGTTACAATCTGAAGCACGTGAAGATCCAGAAAACTCTAAAAAATTTGTGCCACAAACGAATGATGTATTGTAATTCAGAATCAATATTTTGTAAATCCCACCCTCCTCACATTCCTTTACTAACTCTAGGGGAGTATGCCGCCCCCTTAATACGGCGTCCCTTCTTCTCCAATAACAACAAGACAATCGGCCACGTTAAGCTAAAGCAAATGAGTCAAATAAAAAATTTTATTATAAAAAAAATCTTAATTGAAACAAAAAAATGGTACGGCATTCGAATAGACAGCAACAAAAGCAGAATATGCTATTTCAACCAATTCCTATCTACAATTTCACGATTGGGTAGTTGCTTTTGGAACCAGTAAATTGCTTCGATATTTTTGAAATCGGCGTCGTTTCCCTGGTCCGGTCCGTATAGAATTACACAGAGGAAAATTATGAATTTTACAAGTGACATAATTCTACAAAGTCTCCATAACACTTTTCAAGCCATTGCTTCGCTTGAACGGATTTTTTCCCATCAAGAAGCAGTGTAAAATTAAAACACGAAATTGTTTTTGATCCATTGTTCTGAAAATAACAAAAGTAGCGTCACTTTTAGTAAAATAACTCACAAACAACCAGTTCGCTTTCACATCTCATCCAAGTCAGTCGATAAAACAAAACCGGTTACGTGCGGGACGGAAGAAACCAAGTACATTATTGTGTAGTCTCGAAATGAGTGAACCAAACGAACAAAAGCTACCACCGATAAGAAAGAATACAATGATTGTTGACTTCAGGCAGTGCAAAATTCGACCTTCGATACGAGAACTTGAAGGTTTGCTCAAAGAACAAATGCATCTTGACATTTAACGTGTGCATTTACTTTAATGCAATAAAACAAATAATGTAGTTTGCATCCAGTTTTATAAAGAGTTGGATGTAATTCAATTCACAAAAGACAATAACAATGAGCACTATGTGGAGCACGAAAACATTAGGTGCAACATTCCAGTATATATGTAAGATAGTACTATAGAAGTGCGTGTGCACGATCTTCCCTCAAGCGTCATCGATCCTTATATCCTTTTTTCCTTTTTTTCTCTATCAAAAAAGAAAAGTGGAAGAACTTTTTCCCCGGTATTCTAAATGGCGTACGTTTGTTACGCATGCGCTTGAAGATGCCTATACATTCTTATGTGATTTTCGGTCATGATACAAGAATACCGTGCAAATCACTTGTTACCTATGACAATCCGATGGCCACATGTCAATATTGCCAAAAAGCTGTTCACTACGGTAAGCCATGTGATAAACTGGACAAGGAGACAACTACACCAAAGGACAACGGTGCTTCCTTCTCACCAACCCCAAGCAACCCCAGTACACCTGTGACAGCCACCAACAACAATGAAGCATCCCCTTCGACGAAACCATCAGTATCCCCTATAGTACACCAGTACATAGTACACCAACTGCAGTTAACAACTTACCCTCCAACCAACCAGCAACTGCAATCAATGTAGAATAAAAAAAACGAAAAGAAGACGGAAATCATCAACAATACCACCGATGCGGCAATGGATGACGAGACGAGCCACGAACAAAGTGCCTCTCAATCCTCGCAGGAGAGAAATGGAAGCTCCACTTCTCCTAGAAAAAGGGTGACAACGAGATCCAATACAAAAAAAAATATTTAAAAAATCGGCTCAATCGACCACGTAGAGCTTGTACGCAAATAGGCCTGAATAAAAATATCGTTTTAAATCAAAAAAAAATTCTGCAAACGATGCAATTCAAAACTACTTATCTTTCCAAATGACGCAATATTCATGTGATTCAGTCGATTTACTAGTGTACTTTTTGATCTAATGTTTCTCGGTTCAAGTCGCGCTAATGCTATCGATCTTTTGTTTTTTATTTCATTCGATTTCAAGCCATTTAACTTTTGAATCACTCAAACTTACGTGCTCTTGAATATAAATCTGTGTGAAATGCGACGCTTCATTTATGTGCATCTGCCATTCTGCTGTTGATTTTACATATTCAAGCACTAACTTTTCTATGAGTTCAAATTCGTCCGTGTATTCATTGAATGATACATTATTTGAAGGCACGACAGAACTCGGTAAATCAGCAGGTTGTGTTTCTGGAGTTCTAGTAGTTTTCGAACCTTTATAATTGAGACAAAAAAATCAATTTGAGTTGACTTGGTATCAATTCCAAAAAAAACATTTCCTAAGCAATACTTACTAGTCAATCAATGAGATGCTCGTTGAAATCAGTTTTTCTAACCGTCAAATCCATCAAATCATAACGCAAAGTAGAAATCGGTAGCTTAAAGCTGTTAGAGTAGAGATTAAAGATTAAAATAAGAAGATTGTCACCTAGCAATACAGTAGCCTCGGTCTTACAAACATTCATTCCAATCAAGCAGTATTTTTTATGAAACTAATCCAAAACTGACACAACAACACTTCCGCCATTTAAATTTATCTCGTCCAGTTATCATACCGTCAAACAAACATCGACTTATAGTAGGATCAATGATAGAAGCGAACCCATTTATTGCTCGATTATGTCTATAAAGCAATAAAATCGTTTCAAAATGCACGGCCATTAAACGAGCTCTGGCTCGCCAATTAACATATCCATTACGGAAATCATCTCTCCAGTTTTGAAGAACAAACCAACTTCCTCCCAACTGCTGACTACATAAGCCAGCCGCCGAAAGAAGCAAAACAAATTACACCCAGAAAGAAGCCTCATCGTAAACGAACCGCTTTACGAACGCCCAAACAAAAGGACCCATTATCAATCATCGAAGAAAACTACCCTCGCGAATTCATTGGCAGGCCTCCGGACGATGTGGAGAGACGGAGGAAGAACAATAAAAATAAAAAAGAATCCGGCACCACACTTACCTCGTGAAACAGTAGCACTCTTCGAATTGCAATTCCTCCACGTTCCGGTTGTTTCCGGCAACACACGCTTGGCGGATAAAATATTTATCCGCTCCTCGTGTCTACGATTTACCACCACCGTTCTCCTGTCACACTATCCTTTACGATGTACAATTGGTAAAACAATTGGTTCTTCCGACACTTTGTTAAGTAAATTTACGAACTGACCCGGACACCGAATAAACCGCACAATTTTCTTCGGCAACCAGTGCCAATTTAAATTGTTACTTTCAATTTTCCCCGACGATGCCGAGCGAGAAAATTCGAAAAATGTCGCCCAATTAATCACTTTCAATATACATACAGGAAAAAAATATATATATAATTTCGATCTTCTCTAGATGCTTATCACTCGCTCTAAGGTCGCTTTTCAAACCTCCAATTCGGAACACCAAATTAACAGAGTGCTAATAAGCATAATCTTCGTGAAATGCTGTTTGTCTTATTCTATCGCACGCGGAGTGTACACATTCACCAGAAGAAAGAAGAGAAAAAAACCATTGAATCGCGCAAAGAAGAGGCGCGGAACGGAACGGAACGGACCGAACAAAAGCGATAGATAGTGTATGCGGATCAGAAAGGCAAACAGGTTGGAAAGACACCCAAAATCAATTTTCATGAATATTCAACGCGGTTCTTCGCTCGTATTCTCGCTGCAAGGAATCCTCACCGGATTGACCACTCCAGTATGGTACCAAAAACACGCAAGGCACCACATAGATTCGCTGGGAACCGGAGGTCTTCTGGTTGCACCTGATTTCCTCTGGGAAACGGTAGGCACAGATGTGACGGAAAGCACCGTTGTTGCCGTTGGAATTCTTCACTGGCCCACTGACTAAAAAACACCCAGCCTTCGCTTGGCATGCAGCAATTCCTCGGAGTTCTGACCCGTCAAATTGTTCGGAATTCGTGATTGAGGAATCTCGCTGGATTCGCTTAAATTTTCACTCCAGTCACTGCTGAATGGAGGCAAATTCATTGAATGAAACCCGATCGGTTCGGGAGTACTTCCAGTTCTAACAAAGATTTGCCTGTCTGTGCAGTTTTACACGTTCTGAAACTCCTCCGACACTTGTAGCACTCGAGCTCGAATAAAACGGATCTCAACCTGGCTAGTCCATACCGCAAAAGCACCGGCTCAGCAAATATTCGAAACAAGGCAACAAGTTTTTAACTACAAACAATTAAACGTTTTCGATTCTTTCTTCTACTTCTTCGTTTCTGCTCTACAAAAGTCTACGCTAGTCGCGGTATTTTATTTTATTTTTTTTTTGTTTCTGCGAAACGCACCACCGAAACAGGTGAACGCGCCCTAATGCACTACGGTACGAGGTTAGTCGCTAGGAAAGTTCTACAGTTTCAAAGTGCTTCAAAAGCCTCTGCCTTCCTTCTTCTTCGATCAGAAAAAAGGAGCTGCCACCGCCGCCGTCAACGTACGATTTGAAACTGAATTCTCATAGTAAGCGGAGTTGAATTAAACGGCGGCAACTGCTGCAAAAATCAGCCGCCGTCGCGGCCGTGCAACGTGCTCTCGCACTCTCACACCGGTCGTAACTTTTCGGTGCTCTCGCATGTTTCTTCGACCGCCACAGCATCCTTGGAGCCACTCGGGGGGGACGATGAGGAGACCACGAAACCACGCTATCAGCCTACACAACAGCTGCTTCATCTGCTATTATCACGTTTGCCGGTTAACGCGCGCACTGCGCTTGGTTTGAAGAGAGAACTGAACGGAGCACAAACAGAGAGGATGCTACCCAACTGCGAGAGTGGAAACAGATAAGAACCACGGTTGTGCATTATGCGGCGCATTGCAACATCACTAAGCGTGTGAGAGAGTGATGATCATGGATCGCATCGTTGGGGCTGCGACAGTCGAACGGAGGATCGCGATCGTAAGACACGTGCAACACAGGTTTGTGATTTTTTAATGAACTGTCACTGTCACCCATCACACTTCGTGGCCGCGATGCTGCAGTTGCGCGACTGTTGTATCAAGACGCTGTTGCAACACGTTGGGCTCAATGTTCATTGGAACTGGTCACGACAATAGTCTGCAAATGGAGAAGTAAAATTTTGTTTTAATCAAATAGCTGGATTATAATAAACTAAAAATTGTCGTATAATGAGTGTATCGAAAATAAGCTATCCACATACATTTGTGTTGTACGCATGTATTTGTGATGGTTTTTTATGCTCAGATCACAGTATGCTGTGCGTTTGGCTGTCAGCTTTCGTTCGTTTACTTGTTTGTGCGATTGAAATTCTGCGTTTTCAAAATGTCCCGCATTGAAAAGGAAGTGAAAATTAACCCATTATAACCCAGGTGTTCTCCAATTTGAGTCAAATGAAGTGATACCTAAAATTCCATCATAGTTTGTGCCAAAGAGCTTGGGAAACGTGAAATGGCTATTTAAAATGTTTTATAATTGGAATTATCCTACGTATGATATTTCATATGCTGGGTCAATGCAGTATCAAATGAAAATATCAAAGGTTTTTTGCGCAATATTTTTCAAACTGTTTTATTCTCGAAGAAATATTACTGAGATAATAAAATTTAATTCAATGTAATTTATGGTACCGGTAGAAACACTCTGAGGGATGAAGACCTACATCACATTTCGAACAAACAAACGTGGTACATTTGTTACAGAATGCACACCGTCGTTGTGTTTTCTTTTTCGTATTAGTATTGATCAAATGGTTCATTCCGTCGAATCTACCTTCTGAAGACTTTGAATGCCTGGGTTTAATCTGCATAAGCTCAACTCTGTTTGGATTAATGTCAATAAGAAGTCCTTCGCAAACCGCTTTAGTGAAGCCCAGTAAAGGTTCTTTTTCGTGAGTCTTTCTATAGATGTACCAAAGATTTACGACACCACCATTCAGCATGAAACGGAAATGAGGCCAATACCACTTTTTATTACGAATGGTAGATCGGTAAAGTCCTCGTTGAACGTCGAAAAGATCTACTCCTCCCATCCCTTTGTTATACATTTTGCAAAAATGGGGTTGTGATACTGTCCCTTTTTTCTTTCCGGAGGAAATGTATCTAACACATGTGCCACCACGCAGGACAATGGTGTCATCTTTTACGTTAGTAGCCATATTCACAATATTATTGTCATTCCATCGAATAATGGTGATATTTGTCTGGCTATCGCGCACAATGTCATATGATCCAACTAGTTTGCTTTTTGAGAGAGTCCAACGGTGCCTTCTCAATTCGGTAATTTCGAATTCCAATAATATTTATGTTTCTTCTTGCAAAATCGTCTAATAAAGTCAAGCTGGTAAAAAAATTGTCAATTTATATGAATTTTCCGTTTTTAATAATTCCATTACTCAAGTCAGTTACAACTTTGTATCCCAACGGTTCTCCAGGCTTGCGATCAGTTTTGCCTATAAAATATTTACATCAAACTTACGATCAAAATGAAACATTGATTAGAATTATTTATCTTGATATGTGATGAACTTGATGAGATAGCCATCATGAGTGTACAAACACCAAAATTTGAAGCCGAAACAAATTGGTTTTCAACGAATTGCTTCATAGAGTTCCTGCCGTAATATGGTTCAATCGCCTCATCGATTGAAAAATGTGTTCCCAATGGATCAACCATTTCCAAGAATTTGTGGTTCATGTGATCGATCAAGGGTCTAATTTTGTACAATTTGTCAGATCCATCGTCAAGCAAATTGTTGTTGAAATGCAAATATTTTAAAATGAGATCGAATTTATTCCTCGGCATTGTATTAGCAATCAGCATGTTGTATGTATCTTCTTTTGATTCCCAAAAGTTTCGTTTACTAGGAACTTTAACGTATCCGGGAACGAGCAAAATGGTGTTGACATGGGTCAAATGAGATAGGTTTTTCAATAACGTACTATTGAAATACTTGAATGCTTTTGCTATACACATTTAAGTTGAAAAATTTCGATTCTATTGGTAGTTAGATTATATAAATCCTTCCACAATCACTGAGCTAAAAGATCGGCTGAAAAGTTCGTATCGTTTCTATGAGAGGGCGCCACTAGAATTAAATCCATACCATTTTCAGTTAGTACCAACCTTCAAAAGATACGTGTATAAATTTGACAGCTGTCTGATTACTAGTTTGTGAGATGTTACATTTTGAATGAAGCTACTTTTGTTATTGTGAAAAAAATGGAAAAAATGGAATTTCGTGTGTTGATGAAACACTACTTTTTGATGAAAAAAAGTGCCGCCGATACCAAAAAATGGCTTGATGAGTGTTATCCAGACTCTGCATCGGGCGAAGCAACAATTCGTAAGTGGTTTGCAAAATTTCGTACTGGTCATATGAGCACCGAAGACGATGAACGCAGTGGACGTCCAAAAGAGGCTGTTACCGATGAAAACGTGAAAAAAATCCACAAAATGATTTTCAATGACCGTAAAGTGAAGTTGATCGAGATAGCTGACACCTCAAAGATATCAAAGGAACGTGTTGGACATATTATTCACGAATATTTGGATATGAGAAAGCTTTGTGCAAAATGGGTGCCGCGTGAGCTCACAATCGATCAAAAACAACAACGAATTGATGATTCTGAGCAGTGTTTGGAGCTGTTATATCGAAAAAAAAAAAACCGATTTTTTTCGTCGATATATAACAATGGACGAAACATGGCTCCATCACTTCACTCCGGAGTCCAATCGACAGTCAGCTGAGTGGACTGCACGCGATGAACCAAACCCAAAGCGTGGAAAGACTCAACAATCGGCCGGTAAGGTTATGGCGTCTGTATTTTGGGATTCGCATAGTATAATTTTCATCGATTACCTTGAAAAGGGAAAAACCATCAACAGTGATTATTATATAGCGTTATTAGAGCGTTTGAAGGACGAAATTTAAAAAAAACGGCCTCATTTGAAGAAGAAGAAAGTTTTGTTTCATCAAGACAATGCACCGTGTCACAAGTCGATGAAAATCATGCTGAAATTGAACGAATTGGGCTTCGAATTGCTCTCTCATCCACCGTATTCTCCAGATTTGGCCCCCAGTGACTTTTTCCTGTTCCCAGACCTCAAGAGAATGCTCGCTGGTAAAAAAATTAGAAGCAATGAAGAGGTAATCGCTGAAACTGAGGCCTATTTTGAGGCAAAGGACAAATCGTACTACAAAAATGGTATCGAAAAGTTGGAAGATCGCTATAATCGCTGTATCGCCTCTGATGGCAATTATGTTGAATAATGAAAACGAATTTTGGCAAAAAAATGTGTGTTTCTATTACACGATACGAACTTTTCAGCCGAACTGTTATAGAGCAATTCCATAAATGCTTAGCAGATCATCAGACTCGACCTTCTCCGGTTTGGTTGAAACTTTGCACATGGCTTCAGTATGGCAAACCATAAGTTTTGAACCGATGGAGAGGTCAATCCGATTCACGACTGATTTTTAAAAAGTGCGTATGTATTTTTGCATTCCACAAAAATTGCCTTTTTTCAAATCGTTGTAACTCGGAAACCGTTAATCGTACAAAAATGGCGCCCAGAAAGAAGTTTTAGGGAATCAATAGGGCACTCTAAAAAATATACACTGAACAATAAATGGAATTTTTTTTCTCAATAATTTCAAAATGACCCAAAAAAATATAAATTAAAAAAAATCAGGGTTTCGATTTTTTTAATAATTTTTATTTTAAAGCTCTTATTAAAACCTACAGATTGATGGCTATCCCATCCGTGCCTTTTGAAAAATGAAGAAGTTACAGCTAAAATAATTTACAGTTATATTCGAAATTTCAAGTTATCGTTGAAAGATAATCATTTAAACAGTAGAACTAACGTAACTACGTCAAAACGAATAAACACATGTAGAATCAAAGAGGTGTGCCAGTTGACTACCTACTGTTTACAACCAACGTACGTACCGGCGAATTGCTTACCTAAATTCTACATATAAATAGTTGTGCATCGTAGATCAGTTATCAGTTTATAACAAATCTCTTTCGAAACAGTTACAATACTACAATATGGTTCTCAAAGTGTTGTAAACCTTTTCCTGGTAAGTTTGAGAGGTAAAGAGCTTTTACCTCCTAATTTATGCTAGGTGCACATAACCAATTTCACTTGATTTTACGTGTCGTCTTAGACTCATCAGTGCGTAGCAGTTTATGTTGAACTGTTACCTCCGACCTGACGGTTCAACATAAACCGCTAGGCAGACGTAAAGTTAATGCTATTTGCAAAACACTTCTTTGATATCAAACTTACCAAAATCTGTACGGCTAGTAAGCCGAAACTTATTTTGTTCGGGACGTCGGTTTTGATATTACACTTAGGTGTAATATCAAAGAAGGGCAGTCAACAACGGAACCACAACCATCCACATCGCAATACGATTTAGAGGAAGTACCTTCATCAGCTTCAATCAACTCAGCGTCTTCTGAAGCATCAGTCGCGGCGGAGTATTCAAGAGCACACAACATTGAACTCTTCAACAAGGGCATTGCAGGAATCAAGGTGTCCCCGATATCAACGAAGAAAACCCGGAATGTTAATTATCCTCGAGAAAAATATTTGGATATTTCAAGAGGTATAACAAAGTAAATATTCGGGTTCCCGGCGGATGAAGAAGATCCAGAATTACTCAAACGAAAGCAGCAGAGTTGGATGAAGTGACTACTAAAATGATAGAACAGTTTGCTAAGCCTGATTGCACTAGTAATGAAAAAGTACGTTTGTTGTCAGTCTTGCCAAACTCGTGGTCAAAGGAGAAAATAGCCACCCAATTCAAGGCGAACAAATACATTGTGTCGGAGGCAAGAGAATCAACGGACGAAAAAATGCCAAGAAACAAACGGGACGCAGCAGGAACGAAACGATAGAAAACGAGGTGCTTCAATAATTCAACAGCGATGACGTCAGCAGAGTTATGCCGGGATCAAGAGATTGCGTCACAGTCAAAATGAATGGTAAGTGTGAACGCAAACAAAAACGATTGCTTTTTTCATCATTGAAAGAAATTTATTTGAGTTATAAGGAGGAATTTCCAGATCGAAATATTGGATATACTACATTCGCAGCATTAAGACCAAAACACTGCAAGTTGCTTGGAAGTTCTGGTTCACATAACATATGTGTTTGCACAATCCATGAGAATGTTTCATTAATGATTCATGCTGTTGAAAAATATTTCAATTATAATGATACGAATTATTATTTAAAAAAGCTATTATGTGACTCATCAAAAAGATCCTGCTACCTCCGTGAATGCAAAAGTTGTCCAGTGACACAAGATCTGGAGAGAAGCGTTTTAGAAAATTTCGAGGAACGTGATTTGACTGAGATAAGATTTGAACAATGGGTTTCTACTGACAGATGTGATCTAGAGAAATTTGTCAAACCAGTAGAAGAATTTGCAGCATATTATGTTTTCTGAAATATTTGGTATCAATGAGTATCAAAGAAGCAAACTCATGACGCCTTTCTCGTACCCGAGCCGACGGATTTAATGTATTAAGCGACATTTCATTTCTGCTTAACCTACTTGGTCGATAAAAAAACGTTAACACTTGATATATTTCGTTCATCCTTGCCTGCGCAGTTGACTAAGCAGTCAGTAAAGTAAGTACATCATTCCGGTTCAATAAGATCGAGAGCTCAGTTCCAGTTTCAAGAATTCAGTTCAGTGTTGAATCGATCCGCACAGGAAGCAGTTCTGCTGCGGGACATTCGCAGTCGCTTCAAACAAGAGCGAGTGGGTAACGGTGGGAACATTATAGAAAATCAGCCCTTTTAATGGTTCTGAATGTTATCCAAAGAACTATTAAGATTACTTCTTTGCAAATCGGAGGTAAAAATCATGTGTAGTGCAAATCTACAATAATTTGATGAGTTTTGAACAGTTTCCACAGTGCAAAATATGGACCAAACGAGTGCAAACAAAGCCAGCATTTGGGTGATTCGCGTTCGAGAAAAATGCTCCGAACAGTGCTTAATATCGTAGAGAATCCCACAATTTGGCCCTTCTGAACGCCATAAATGAATCACGTACAGCATTTTGATAGTTTCTTTTGTTGAAACTAGCAAAACCAAAATAAAATAATCGACACCAAAATTCAGTATGTTGCTTTTATTTTGCGAGCTGTTAAGACCGCCCATTTGTGAAAAAAACTGCAAACGAAATCCCTTCACAAAAATGGCTTCAAATAAGTGCGACAACGACCGTGAAAATTGTACAAATCAGCCATTTTAAGGGCTATAAATGTTATAAACGAATTGTTACAATTACTTATCTACTGAAATATGCAAATCGGAAGTGAAAATAATCAGTTCAGTGAAGGTTTTTTTTTAATTGGACTTTTTGTGTATTGATTTGAATGCGTTTTGTTCACTTCAGAGTGTGCAAGTGATGTCAGATATTTTATTGTTCATTACATCTGCATTAAAATAGAGTAAATTTCTCGTATCATATTGAATAAAAAAGTTATTTATGTGTATGTCTTCCTTTTTTTCTTTCCGGTCATTTTCATTTGATGGTAGACAGCATCGGTTAAAAAATATCGACATTAATGCAAAAAGTCGTAGATATATTTCATATCATAGGCCTTTTGTACCATTGATCAATTATAAACGGGTAAAAAACGCTGTACCTATGCCAATCATATCAGTATTGCATCCACAGTTCATCCTGGAAATAGATAACGGAAATCAGCGGCATCCATCGGAATTCGGTACAACTCGCCACTCTCCATACGAACGCCTTCATAAAAGGTTATTTTCAGAACCAATATTATTTTATTATAAAGTTTAACTATACAAATTATTTCGTAGTATTTGTAACAACTAACTGATATTCAGAAGTGTGAAGGAAGCGTGCCAGGTTTATTCGTATTCACGTCATCCAGTTATGTCTCTGACATTGCCCATCCACTTTTCTATCGTCTCCAGACCAGATCCCAGAAAACGGTTCGTCAACAGCATCATTGTCGCAAGGCTTACCATTGAGAATAGGATGCCTTGGATAACAATCTAAGGAAAGAATATTTCCGTGCCAGGTCATGATCTTTTTGGAAGGAACCATCGGAAGCTTTTAAAGTAAGATCACGCAAAGAAACTTCTGGACACCAATGCTCAAAATACACTGATATGTTGTACTCTAACTTTTCATGTTCCACATAGTCAACATTATTCTTGTCCTTATCCAATGCAATTGCTTTGCACTCCTTAATGAATTGAATGTCAATAACACTGTCCGTTTTATTCAGTTGAAGTTGTATGCACTTGCTTTAGATCGAGATTCAATGAGTCCTCCAGCAAAGTCCCAATTTTTTGTTCAGAAAGCAGTAAACAAACAAGTTTGAAGTCAAGGGGTTTGAAGGGCTTTTGGACTAGCAACGGTGCTTTCGTTTGTCAGTTTTGCTCATACCGAATACGTCTAGTACTTCACAACCCTGTGTTGCTCCTTTTCTGTCTGTACGCAGTCTATTGAGTCGACTGTTTCGGCCGAAAAATATTAGTAAACTGAATGAATGTTTGGTTTGACAGAGAGACGGAGCAGACAGTCAACACGAATAAAAATATATTTATTAATATAATTTAGTGGTAGCCCATTGAAAAGTGTAATCTTATTTTCCTGTATAGTTAATATGTTGACGGAGGATAATCGCGGTCTTACAAAGTACAGACCGTGACGACAGCTCACGCATCACAAACAGAAGCCTCGAGAACCAACTACCGAAGAATAGCGAAAGTTGGACGGGTTTAGTAATTATTTGCATATTTATCTCTGAGCAGCCGACTGCCAAGTGTTTCCTTTTCCCATTGAAGAAGTTCTCAGTTCTTATTATCTGCAAATAATCAATTAGTAAACAAACAAAGTGAAGACCATTGTCGTACTGAAAATCTGACCAACCAGAGTTTCAGATTATAAGGCGTTCTTTTGGTTCTACCGTTCATCCAGACAACTTACCACTAATCTAGTCCTCAAGACATTTAGAACATATTTGCACAATCATCAATTGTGGTTTAACTAAACAGTTGATATTATTCCAAGTTTAATTTTTCTTCATACGATAGACATATTTGTTTTTAAATTTACATGAAACAAACAACACTTTTTTTTAGTTCTCTTTTTTATAACCTAATCAAGAGCTGCTTCTAAGGAATATATAAGACAGTGGTTCAGAGATAAGTATTAATACTAGGAAGGCAAGAGTAATAAAATGGTTTCATAATCGAGCCAATTTTTCAGTGCAGCGGTAGATCATTTCTTAGTCCGGAAAATCAGAATCACAAATTCGAGATTTAGGGTAATTCTTCTGATTGCACAAATCATATGGAATTGGTTGTTTTTAGTGTACACATTGTAAATTAACTTGTAAGTATATAATATACGGAAAAGGCAAATCATAGAATGTAATTCTTGTCTGTCACAGTCTCCTCGGGAGCATCGGCAAACTAACGAAGGGCGAAAAAAACGTCTCAATTTATTGGTACATACGTGAGCTACTTACCCCAGTCATAAGTTTTTCCCAGTTGCTCTACATGAACAGCCCACTCAAATCTACAAATTTCGATAGTTCAATAGAGAGAATGTCGCGTAAGTAGGTAAGTTGAAACAGCGCACCAAATAAATGCTTCTTATCCGGTAGCTCTACGGACGGCAGCTCCCGATGCAGTCCGCCGTTCGGCGTCTTCCGCTAGTTTGCTGACCTCCACTAGCCAGACCGGTTCCCGTGCCACCGCCGCGCATCGATGTGTCACCATACTGGATACCGCTTCCAATCCGTTCCGGATCCAGTTCTCCGGTTTCGATCTTTGCCAAAATCGTTTTCGAGCATTTCAGAAATGCTTCCTCTACATTTTCACCCGTCTTAGCACTTGTTTCCAAAAAGATAAGCTCATTTTCCTGAGCAAAATTACTCGCTTCCAGGAAGGTCACCTCTCGTTCTTCCTCAAGGTCTTTTTTGTTGCCAACCAACAGAATGCAGATATTTTGCGAAGCCAGCATCCGAGCATCGTTCAACCAGCTCGTCAGTACATTGAAACTGTCGCGGGAGGTTGTGTCGTAAACCAGCAGAGCACCTGCGGCACCTCGGTAGTAGGATCGTGTGACTGAACGGAACCGCTCCTGGCCGGCTGTGTCCCAAATCTGTAGCTTGATTGATTTTCCTCCTACGTTTACGATGCGTGAGCCGAACTCAACACCGATCGTGTGAGAACTGTCCTCTTTGACTAAAATCACACAGCAACAAAAAAATTAATTATGAAAACCGATAGGCCGTTATAAGGCGCTTGATCGATAAACAAAAAAACATACACCGAAAGCACACACTCAACCATTCAGTCAGCTGAACTTTGCTATAATCGAAGCCGTACATCGTATTTTCGCTGTTCGCAAGGTCATGATAATCAGCACAGCAAAAATAACGAGGAACTTTACTTCAAATGCGTTCTGAGCTACGGCCACCCACATACACTAGTGCGATTACGCGAAGCCTATGCCAACTATACCTACATTTGTTCTCGATGAAATGATGCAGCAGACACGATTTTCCACTTCCAGCACGACCGATAATAAGAAACTTGAACAGATAATCTGCGACGAAAAGAAAACGTGAAGAAAAATTATTACTTAGCGAGAAACCGCTAGCCCCAAATACGCGTGAATCTGCATTTTAATATTAGTTTACGGAAGCGCGCTATGTTGCTGCTGCTACGACAACAGCAGTAGAGATACCGTTTGAAAAGAGAGACTCGAAAATTAGCTGCGGGTGATCCTCAATGGCGAACAAAAATAATGGTCGGAAAATGCTTACCGTACGATTCGGACATTGTTCCCGATTGGAGATTTAGAATTCCACCGAAACACTGTCAATTCACCTCAAACTATTTCGTGGAACGAAAAAAATATAGAAAATAGTGGTTTATTTCGTTTTTAATAGCATTTAAGTTCGTAGTTTCACTTTTTTGGCAATGTTTTGAAAACTTTGCTTCTAGTATTGACATTTGATGATACGCAAGCAGAAAATTAAAAATAAAAGAGCAATTTGCCAGGCTTACGCGTTCATAGGCGTCGTCGCAAAGGTTTTTTCTCACCAGTGGGAGCAAAATAATCATCGTGTAACCCAGGTTTAATATTCACGGACATCTTACAAATTTAAATATAGCGTTTTCTTTTCCGATAACGAATAATAAGCTATCTGTCAAAATTCACTTAGAAGATATATTATGAATTACTCAGCGTTCGCCGACAGTAAGTCATGATAGTAAGAAATGTTTTTTTCTTTCCTTTGATGTTAAAATCAATAATCGAACTGTCACCGCTTCTTAGAAATTACTCTCCAAAGAGGATGTTGAAGGATGGTTTTTTCGTCATTATCACGAAAAACGCGTCAGTTTTTAACTATACACCGATAAAAATTGACATTATATCGAAATCGCTTGTATCACTTTTCAAGTTGAGTTTTGTAATATAACTGTTCTAAACACAATATTTAAACGACATATGCGCATTGATGTAAATGCCAGGACGTATTGAACACAACGTAATATCGCACGACGACACAAAAGTCAATAATGTGATGAGAAACAGTGTGTTACTCTAAACCAGTGATTCCAAAATTCACCCTACCACTGCGGCAGCGAAGCAAAATGTCTTAAGCGCTACCAGGTGTTGTCACGCACTGGGGGTCGATATCGCCCCTTTTGGGAAGGACTGCTCTAAACGATGTTATTGCAAACGACGTAATTCAAAAGCGATGGAATTAATGCAAAACCAATAAACAAAAACAAAGTAGTCGATTTCTGCCGAGACGTCAGTGTAGACATTACCAAATACAAATAATAATACCCCTAGGTCCCATACAAAAGCATGAAATTTTTTTGGTTCACAGAAGAAACAAGTTGGCCTAGCCCATCCCTTAGTTTTCAGCTGACAGATAGAAATGGTAAACAAACATATCTGGCAACGCAATATCGATGTTGCTACGACGACAGACTAGTTTGTTTGTTGGTTTTCTGATGGCATTCTGAATATAGCTATTTTTAAACCTTATGAACAGCTATTTGAACAGGTACTTGACGTGTAGGTGGAATACATACTTTGAATATGGTACATGATGACATGTTTGGTTACCATTACAGAACATTCAACTCAACATCAATATGAAAGCGGCCTTCCACGTGTGTTAACTAGCATTAAAGCATTCGGTGTATTCCATGACCAAAAGGGCAATGGATGCAATGCTTGTAGCGATAATAATGAGCTGGAGCATTATTAAAATTAAAATTGCAAATTTAGTTCAAGTTCAAGATGTAGTTGAACCAATCATGTACTTACTGAATGATCGATCAGATTGCAAATAAAACTATTTAACATGTTTAATTAAATTCGTTTATTTTATATTCCACGATGTTTAAATTGTGACAAATCGATTACGAGACTAGAAATTTGGAATTTGAATTCGTCTTACAGTAGCATTACAACGTAGTTTTCGACAGATGAAACTACTTCTCATGGTGATTGTTAACTATTCTTTTATTTATGCAAGGAACGCTTTTGCATATTGATGTCAATTTCGTTAAAATTCTTGTTTCGTTTGATAAGTTCACTCTTCATACTTCAGCGCCGTACCGGCGATTCAAAACAAGGGTCGTTTCTAAAAATTTAATGTTGCTGGCATACGATATTGGTTTTAATGATCGTGTGGTTCCCACTTAACAGTAAAATATATATAATAGAGTTTGTAGGATATTACTTAGACCGTCAAAATTAAGGAACTTGAAGTACACTTACATAACAGAGAAATTATTACATTGAGTAGGCTGTCAGCATTTGACTGACGCTAGCAGATGATCTCAACGAGTAACGATTCCAAGGGCTGAAGTGTGTAAGTCTCCTGCGAGCACCGGTAAAGACGATTCCGACTAACAACGCTTTGCATATTCGCGATTCTTGCATTAAAATTATTAGAGACTTCTGGGCGGCTAAAACTGCATACAAAAAAAAACAATGCATTATAAGCTAAGCTGAATGTTCTAATATTTTGGGAATACTCACTCTGCTAATGCTAGATAGATAACTTGATCCGTCACAATGTTGCATCGCGCTCCACGCAGGCACAACTTATTTACACTGTGTTTACCGTTGGAATGTTCTGCTTTTCGGATCATCTGGCTATCCATTCGCTTTCAAACCAATCTGTTCTCGTCTTTTTCACCCTAATAAACAGTAACTATGGTGAATTGAATTTAAACCCTTCAGCGTTGCCATTTGTATGGAAAATTTGATAAAATACATTGTCGGTTTGACAATGTATCTCGACAGTGTACCGCATATTGAAAAATATGTCCTTGAAAAATTGTCGAAGCATTCCATATTATAATTTGTATTTGACATTACACTTCGGTGTAATAGCAAAAAGTGTTTTGCAAATAGCATTATGTTGGAAATAATAATTCAAACACTTTCTCACAGCAGACAATATCTTTATTCAGTCAGCTGTGAGAAAGTGTTTGAATTATTATTTCCAACAAACTCAAGAATTTAGTGTTCTTCCAAATTTTAAATCAATGTCGGAAATTTCAATTCATGGAACGTTTGAAGCGAATAATTACAACTGCTATTAGTTTAATTCGTGGTCTTTGCACACGCATAGATGCAGCGATAGTATCGCTTAGAAACTGCAACAGTATAGCGTTGAAACAACAAATTGTACTTCTTAAAACTACTAATTGTAGATAGTATTCAAGTAATATGAGAAAAATTATTAATTTAGCATCACCTTTCTGGCTTGAATAACTGCTTCTTCCTCAGGTGGTGTTACTGGTTCTTTTTATTATCATCCGCCATTCTCCCTAGCTGACAGCGGCTAACGTCGTCGCCTATACGATCATTAGTAAAGGGCCAATGCGCTGGCGGTTCATCCGTGCTAACATCCCCGCGCCCGTAACACTGCGTATCAGACACAGTTTTACCATTTTGCTGAACGTCTAGAATCGCCAGCTTGCAAGCCGGTCGTATCAGTATTCCACTGGAGGTTTGAACGAGTGCCTTTCGAACTATTCCATCCTTGCCTCGCCTTGTTTCAATAACTCTGCCGCGGATCCAACAGTTTCGTTTTGCTCCGTCCACAATATAAACTAATTCTCCGACTTCGATCGGTCGTGTCTCTTCAAACCATTTAGTTCGCCTACATATAGTTGGAAGGTATTCGCGAAGCCATCGATTCCAGAACAAATCAGCTTGATGACGGATCTGGTTCCAGCTAGATCGTAGTGCATTTCTCGAGTCGGTTGGTTGTGCAACGGGCTGTTTTATTCCACTAGAACTTCCCAGTAAAAAATGGTTGGGAGTTAAGGCCTCCTGCTCTGGTGTTTCCAAAGGAATGTAAGTTAGCGGTCGACAATTAACAATTCCCTCAGCTTCCGCTAATAATGTTAGAAAGGCTTCGTCGTTAAGCCTTCTTGAACTCTCTATACCAATCATTGCTGATTTGATGGAACGAACCATTCGTTCCCATACTCCACCCATGTGGGGAGCTGCAGGGGGGTTGAAAATCCATTTAGTATTCCCATTGGTAAATGTCTCCGCTAATCCACTATTGATTTGCTTCTGTAGTATTCTCTCAGCGCCGATGAAATTAGTTCCATTGTCGGAGTATACCTCAAGAGGTGCTCCACGTCGCGCAACGAATCTTCGAAAACAAGATATACAACTCTCTGTACTTAAGGTGTGAGCAACTTCTAGATGGACTGCCCTAATAGTAAGGCACGTGAATAGTGCAACCCACCTCTTTACATTGCTACGCCCTATTTTTACAAGCATTGGCCCGAAGAAATCCAAACCAATATAAGAAAATGGTCTAATAAATGCAGTTAATCGCGCTGCGGGTAACGGTGCCATTATTGGGTTTAATGGTTGGCATTTTCTTATTTTGCACATTTGGCATTCTCTGGCAATTTTCCTAACCATTGTTCGAAGGTGAGGTATATAAAATTTTTGTCTTATCTCATTCACCACGGTTTCATTATTAGCATGGTGATATTTCCGGTGATAATCATTTAGCAGCAACTGTGTAACAGTGTGATATTTAGGAAGAAGTATGGGAAATTTCAAATCCATATCAATTTTCATGTCATTTGGGATTCGTCCATATCGTCTTAGAACTCCATTTTTATCTAAGAAAGGACATTGACCATACAGTCTGCTGGTTTTGTTTAGGGTAGTCTTTCCATTACTCGCTGTTAACATGGCATACTCGACTGGATAGCTTTGCCGTTGGCAAATTCGCCAGATGATATTTTCAGCTGATATTATTTCATCATGCGTGAGACATCCAGTAAGACGCGAGTTTCTGGTTGTTCTTGTGTTAAGGACAAAACGGTTCATATAAGCTACAGTCCTCAGCAAACGCTTCCATTGAGAAAAATGGTTAAGTTGTATAACAGGCTCAGTGTGCTCAATCAAGTGTACATGGCACGATTTATGTTCCTCTTCTGTATGAAAACCTCTTACATTTGGCTGTTCTGGCCATTGATGTTCTGGCAAATACAGAAACTCGGGCCCTGCGAACCATTGTCTCGAACAGTGATCGGGACCTTTGCCCCATTTCGTGGCTCTATCTGCGATGTTCAATTTGGTGGGCACCCACCTCCATTCATCTATCTCGGTGATAGTAAGAATCTCTCCTATTCGACATGACACGAACTGAGTGTATCGCCTGCTATCGGATCTAATCCACGCTAAAACGGTACTAGAGTCTGACCAAAATACTTTTTTATCGATGCTTATCGAGTGGTTCTCCTCAATAAATTGAGATAATCGGGATCCTAGGACAGCTGCCTGAAGTTCCAAGCGAGGAATCGACAAAGGTTTGAGCGGAGCCACTTTCGTTTTGGCTGCAACAATGGCGCATGAGTTGACGTCTTCTGATAAAACAAATCGCAGGTAAGCCACACAGCTGCTGGCTTCTTCGCTGGCGTCTACAAATATGTGGAGTTGTGTAGATAATGCACTCGCTGTTACGTCATTGTGCATATACCATCGAGGTATTCGGATGTCAGCTAATATTGGAAGAAGAGAGGTCCATTTTTGCCAGAGCTCGTATTGTTCGTCTTCGATTTTATCATCCCAATCTATCCCGGAGCGCCATATCTGTTGTATCAAAATTTTGCCATGAACGGAAAATAGCGCCAGAAGCCCTAGCGGGTCAAACAGACTCATAGTGTATCTCAACACTTGACGTTTCGTTGGTCTAACATTCTTTTGAATGATTAGTGATATATCCTCTCGCATTTGTGTGGAAAATCCAAGAACGTCTTCCCCAGTCATCCACAGCATACCTAACACCCGTTCCTTGATATCACTTTTGTCAATATCTAGGCCTTTTACGACTGCTATAGGCGATTCACCGAGGGAGCGAACTAAGTCGGGTACATTGCTCAACCAATTGCGAATTTCGAACCCACCTTTCTGATGTATCGACGTAACTTCCATAGTAACGCGTTTGGCCTCCTCAATAGAGTTGAAACTGTCCAAGTAGTCATCTACATAATGACCCTTGATGATCGCTTCTGCAGCTCTCGGCCATCGGTGAGCGAAATCCGTAGCATTCTTGTTTTTTACATAATGCGCGGAACACGGTGAGCATGTCGACCCGAAAGTTGCGACGTCCATGATGTACACCTCTGGATCACATTTTGGATTATGACGCCATAAGAATCGTTGAGCATTACGATCTTCAGCGCGAATACGAATCTGGTGAAACATCTCGCGGATGTCTCCGCTAATGGCGACTGGGCGTTGTCGAAAACGGAACAGGGCACCAGGCAGAGAGCAAAGCTGATCTGGACCTTTTAAAAGCATTGAATTTAATGATATGCCATCTACGCTCGCTGCAGCGTCCCATATCAATCGAACCTTTCCGGGTTTCCGTATATTTGTGACCGTTCCTAGAGGAAGGTACCATACCCTCCGCGGATCGGCATCGGCAATTTCGTCCTGATTGGCCCGATGAGCATAACCTTTGGTCTGATACTCACTTATCTGCCTGTGAATGTTTTCTTTCAAGTGTGGATTTTTTTCCATTCTTCTCTCCAGACATTCTAGTCGATGTAATGCCATATGGTAGCTTTCTGGAAGCTCAAAATAGTCGAATCGCCATAGAAGACCAGTTTCGTACTGTCCTTGAATACGTTTTGTGGAACTCTCCAAAATTTGCCGCGCTCTCTTTTCCTCGTTAGATTCAAGTGCCATTAACGATTTGATTCCTGCGTCCTCTTGTCCAAAGTACATTTTCACCATATCGTGTAGAGATTTTTCAGCCACTTCCAATATGTGGCAAGATACTCCGGTTAACACCTTTTCTCCCTTTCCACCGAACACGCACCAGCCTAAACGAGTTTTGGCAGCCACTGGGTCTCCTTCTCGTCCTTCTCTATGTTTCAATGGCAAGGATAACTTTAACTGATCCAGGCCTAAAAGAATGCGAGGCTGTGCATTTTCGTAGTTTTGGATCGGAAGTCCCCTTAAATGTGGGTACGCTTTTGACAACTCATGTATGTCAAGTGATTGTATGGGGAGGTTCAATTCGGTCACCGTTCTAGCTCGATTCACTTGATATTGTTCTTTAGCTTGACCCGAAATAACGAATCCGATTTCATGCGATGCTGGCTCGCGCCGCGTTACGTTGCCAGTCCATTTCAAAACAAGTTCACCTTTAGGTCCGCTTTCTCCTAGTTGTTCCGCTAGCGACTGCTCAACAAGTGTTAAAGATGAGCCATCGTCCAAAAAGGCAAATGTATCGATAGATCCTTTTTTACCACATACTGTTACTGGCATGATTTGAAAGAAAGCTTTCGGTGTCTGATCTCGGTGATTGAGACTATCTGAGGCTACCGTATCTTCGACTTTGTTGTGTAGCAGTCGATTATGTTTGTATTGGCATCCGTCAATGCCACACTGAATCGTGATTCTACAACGCCGTCTTCCATGTTGATTAAGGCATGTACGGCATATCTTGAGACTACCAACTTTGCGCCACCTCTCATCAACAGTCATCCTTGCGAAATGTTCACAGTCTTTTACGCGGTGATTGACTTCGCCACATATCAGGCATTTGCGGTCAAAAGTTTCATGTTGAGTATTCTCTGGTATCTGATCTTCGACCTCGGAGTGGGTATTAAGAAAGTTACTGTTTTGTTGCTTCGTTTTGTGATCTCTTTCTACCCGATTGCGTTCGACCTTGCGATCAGATAGTGATGTTATTTGACTCGCTGCCAGAACAAGGTGTGACATAAAATCGGTAAAGCTTTTCAGGGTGACTGTTTCCAACGATTGCTTATGAACGGCCCACTGGAGTTTCAAGTGCGTGGGAAGTTTATCCTCCAGTTCCTGAAGGAGAGACGGGTTCGTTAGTTGCGCTTCTTGTTCCGCTGCGATAATGTGATCACATAGACTTTGCAGTTCCATACCGAATTCTATGATCGTTTGTAATTTCTCCATCTTTGGAGCAGGTGCATTGCGCACTCGCTGTATAATAGAATTGATTAATAACGCAGGACGGCCATAGAGCATTTTCAGTGTTTCTATTACTTGTGGTACTGAGCTTGGCAGAAGTAATCGACTGCGCACGGAGTCACGAGCCATTCCTTTTAAGCATTGCTGCAATCGGATGAGATTTTCTGCATTAGTGAACCCACAACATTCAGTCGTTATATTGAATTGGCTGATAAATACAGGCCAGTCTTCTGGATTCCCACTGAACTCAGGGAGCCCGTTCGTCATAACACGGCGAGCTGCAATCTGCGCCGGCGATAGACCAGTATGTGTCACATCTTTAAAACCTGACAAATTTGATACATTATTTCTGCGGCTAGATTTTTGTAACACTGGTGGCGACACGTTTTTACTCCTAGCGTCACGGTAACGAGATTCGTATTGTTTGCTGGCTTCCGATGGATCGTACTCAAGCGGTAATGGTGGTAACACGTTTTTAATCCTAGCGCCACGACGATGAGATTTGTATTGTACGCTGGCTTTAGATGGATCGTATTCAAACGGTGATGGTGGCCGGGGAAGTGAACTACTATAGGTTGGTTCAGATTGTTGATACACAGATGCGGGGTTATCATTTTGAGAGCTGGCTGTCGTGTTGTTTGGCGATTCAGTTTCATTGGATGCATTCGGTTTCGAAACCTCCTTATTTTCAGCTTCAGCTGTACTATTGAGAGCAGCTTCTCCACCGGTTTTCAACCATCGATTCACCTTTTCAACGCTTTTTCGACCGCTACTCTTGCGGCTGACTACGCTTCCGCTAGCACTTTTTGCATCGAACAGAGACTTCCTAAGTTCATATCTCTCTTTCAAGAAAGTTCTCTCCATAATTTCCTCTTCCTCGAGTTTTTTCCTATCTGCTGCCTCTTCTTCAGCGATTCGCTTTTTCTCCAAAGCCTTTTCTTGCAGAAATCGTTTCCTAGTAATCTCATGCTCTTCCTTCAATTTTTGTAGTTCAAACGCAGCATTTGAGGAACGTCTTGAGTATGCGCTTTCTGGTCCATTGCTCACGTCAAGCGGTAGACATGCTGTACAAGTCCAATCGCGATTTTCGATCGAATCGGTGACACCCGCGCAGGTGAAATGGTACCAACAATCGCATCTATCACATTGTACCATTTTTTCTGCCCAGTCAGGACGTCCACAAACGGCACAGCTGCTGTCTGCATTTTCCATCTCATTTATCATCGAAGTAGCCATAAATTCTTGAGTTTGTTGGAAATAATAATTCAAACACTTTCTCACAGCTGACTGAATAAAGATATTGTCTGCTGTGAGAAAGTGTTTGAATTATTATTTCCAACACATTAACTTTACATCTGCCTAGCGGTTTATAATGATTCGCCAAGTCACGCTAGCAGTTCAACATAAACTGCTACGCACTGATGAGTGAAAGCCGAAACGTAAAATCAATTTGAAAATGGGTATGTGCACCTTGCATAATTTTGGGGGGGTAAAACAGTAAGCTTTTTCCCTTACAATCTGTTGTTTTTAACGATCGATCTGTTGTTGTTAACGATCGTGAGGCAACTCAGAGTTTCTTTGTCACAGCACTGATTGCTTTTGTCGAATTTGATAAATTTTACTCATTCGATAGTCACTTAATTTCAGTTCTTTCGCGAACTGAAATAATTCAAATCTATGTAATGAGCAAATCGCAATGCCACTGGAACTGATATACCTAAAGCGCCACACCATTCGGATGTTGGTCACAGATGGCGTTATTGCACTTCCGCAGATGCTATCCAAAACCGACCGGCTTGAGCACTTCAATCTGATACACACTTATTTCGTTTAACACTTCGATCCATTTGTAGATCGAACCGGGCGATTCATTGTAGTATGTGCACACGAACCGAGCACCCAATGGCCGAAATCAACTACAACAAGATTCTGCGGATTTGCCAGATATGGAGCGAGCAATGCAGGAAAATGTATGCCTAAAAATCGGTTAAATACCTATAAGTGTATTCGAGAGTTATAGCTCAATTAACCGATTTATCATTTTACAAATAGAATAAAATGGCACGGAACAGTAGTTCATTCTCCAAATTTCACTTCTGGAATCCCACGATAAATTTCGAAACACGGATCGTTGTTTGGATTATTAAGGTGAACAAACTCACAAAAACAGTATGACACGAATACAGAACTAAGACTTGGAGAGACAATATCATGCGTTTTTTACCCTAACAGCCAATAAATCTTCGGTTAATTTTCATTTTTAAGAGGGATTTAGCTGGAAACTCAACCAAATCGTCTATTAATGTTTGAATCAGGTAAAAAAGATAAATGTTCTGTTATAGTTTTCTTTGTCGTCTATTGTTAAAATTTATATCTGCTCGAAATGTTTTTATTCAGTTCCTCTTCAAAGTGGGTATCGACAGATGGCTTATTCACAATTCTCGGTTGATTTTTCATTAGGGCGTGTAAGCAAGTGACAGTTTCTCTTTAATCACTCTCTCTTTCGATTATTGTGATGTGATTAAAAAGATTTTCTTTGATATCACTATTCTGTTTGAAAGTCGAAAGTCTCGGGTATCATTTCATGCAAAGAGCTGAGTGATAAACGTGGAAACCGCTTGGTAATTAATTGAAGAGAAAGTAAACAAAGAGAAACTGTCACTTGCTTATACGCCCTTTTGAAAAATTAACCGAGAATCATCAAAAAACGCGATATGTATGCACAGTTTATCGTGTCAGATTTTTTTTTAGTGTATTGTATTTAAAAAGTGTAATACATGCTTAACATTGTATGCAAGAACATCCGTCAAAGTTCAGAATTCCGACCCACCCACAAATCAAAACAAATTGTTTGTGCTGGCATTATTTTCTGAAAATTTTTCATTAAAACATGCCTGAATCCAACTTGAACGTTTTTGAAAAGGATAATTTCAATGCAGAAAAATGTAAGATATGCGCCAATGTAAAATTTCGGCTTGTATAATCTAATTTTCTTTCGTTTTTATTTGCAGACGTTAAAGAGCTCGTACAGGATTGCGTTGGTGGCCCGGAACTACAGCAAACGAAAGCAAAAATCCAGAGCCACAGTGACACGGTTTCGTCCACGTTGAAAAAGCATGTCTACGAAAACTACATGCAATTCATCGAGACGGCCAAAGAGATATCTCGTAAGTAGCTCGAATTTCCGAATCCCAGTTTGTGTAGTGCTCAACTGGTTTATTGATTTTTTCCCCCAGATTTGGAATCGGAAATGTATCAGCTGTCCCACATCCTAATCGAACAGCGAAATTTACTATCCACTCTAAGGGACGAATCTATGTTGGATGATCAAAAGTGTATAATTGAGGATCAGAACATCGATCCGAACGTGAATGAGGAACAACAAAACAAAAAAGCTATTCAACTGATCAAGGAATCGTTGGTTGGTTACAAGGTTTGTACGGCATTTCAGTTTGATGTTTCGGAATTCTGATTGCGTATCTTTTGCAGGGAAATTTGGACGATAAAGTGTTTATCTACGAGGGTAGTCTTCTCGAGTTGGATACCAATGATAATCGGCCTATTTGTCGAATTCATCTTTTTCTGTTCAATGAAGTTTTGGTGCTGGCCAAAATTAAACACGACAAGTAAGTGGTTGGTTTTGGGTTAAAGTTTGTTATGCGTTGGATGATTATCGTTTGTTTCGTATGTTTCCAGGAAATTGGAGTTTCTTACGGAGTATGACACGAAAAAAATTGCTGTGATCAACATCAAAGATCTGGACGGTGTCAACAAGAATGCAATTAACGTGATTACCAGCGACGGTGCGCGGATATTCCAATGTGTAAACTCAGCCTCCAAGCTCGAGTGGATTGACAAGTTTGAGGTGGCAATCAAATTTCATCAGCTAAAGCACAAAAAAGGACCGGCACCGCAACCTCCAACGTCATTACGATTCGAACAGAAGCAGCAAAAATCCATCGACAGTGAGCTGTGCCTTAGCCCGACCGCCTCGGAGGTAGCAGCGATCGCAGAAAATCTTGCCCCGGACTGGTTGGTTTCCGCACCGGAGGAAATTCAGGCTGAGATTGCTCAGCGTCACTTTGAAGACAGTTTGGCACTGGTGCAGAAGTGTGAGGAGTACCTGGTTAAGGACAGTACGTTTCGCGGGGCATCGGAGACAGCGGGGAAAATTAAGACACTGAAGAGTACCCTTTCCTCGGTGCTGATGCAAGAGTTGTCCAGTTCGCAAAGCCGAAGCTTACAGGCAGCCTTGCGATCCAGTCGTCGACCACTGAAACTGCTGGTTGAAATGGGAAAAGCTCGGGAGGCGTCCGGAATTTTGCTGCGAGTTTGCAGCAGCGCTATCCGAACTTCGCAACGTCAAGCCAGACGCAATAATTTGGCTATTTCGGAACTGTTCTTCTGCGACGTTGCACAGGTTGCCAGTGAATTCCTGCGTGCGTTTAACAGTAAAGCGTCTTGCACTAGCGGTAAATGAATTTTTTTTCTTGCGCGTGTTTTTTTCAACTTCAATTGTTTTCCCCTATTCAGCCTTGATTGTGTGGTGCAACATGGAACTGCAGTATTTTGCTTCCCAGTTGATAAAACATTACTTGACGAAGGACACCCAACTGGAAATGGTCGCCGGAGTGGTGGAAGGCGTTCGCAAACCATGCTCCAAGTTAACTGACATTGGTTTGGATCTGTCCTATCACATGGAAGGTCTGCTGAGGAATACACTGGAGCAGCTGCTCGATGAAGCCAAATTCCGACTAGTAGATTCGATCGGTCGAACCGAAGACATTTGGCAACCGTACAATCTTCAGACCAAGACAAATCTGAGGACTATCGTCAAGGAATTTGATACCTTGGGGTTAGATTTGAAACCACTGGTGACCGGGGACACTTGGTTGAATCTCACTCAAACAACGGTCAATTTCTGTCGGCATTTTCTCACCACAGCCGAAAGTTGTGCCTACCTGGCGAAGTATGATTCGCTTAAATTGGACACAGAAATTCTTCTCAAAGAATTGTTTTTGGCCCAGCATGGAATCAAACCACACGGCATTCCAGGGATTGACGTGAGTTGGCTTTGAACTAAACCCATTTTGCTGAATAAAAATCATTCCGTTTTTTCTGCAGCTCAACTTTGTCTCCAAAAACAAAACTTACATGAGTGAGGTTCTTCTTCCGATTGCGATAAATCAGTTTAAGAAAAATTCAGGCAAAACACCGGACATCCTGGTGGAGCTTCAGTTGCAACTTCGAGGGCCACCCAAACCAAAGCCTCGTAGCGTTTACAAAACGGATGTTATCTAAAATAACTGTCAGCATTTGTCAACACGATTAACAGAAAATATACTTATTTATTCCTCTTAATATTAATCATCACCGAAGGTAATTTTTTTACCCCGAAACTCCTTGATACCCTTCTCCTTTTGTTTGGCTGCCCAAGATGGATGAAGATCTGCCGAAGGCAATGGTTCTGAGGCTTTTGGTGCCGTGTTCAATCTGGTATCCGCCGACCCGCTAGAGTCAAATGTAATACGCTTTCCGGCAAAGGGTTTAATTCCTTTCTGTGCCTGTTTCGCTGCCCACGAAGGATGTAAACTCTCTTTGGAGGCTGACGTTTTTTCGATTTGATCTTGAGTTTCGGAATCAAACTTGATCTTCTTTCCCGCAAAAGGTTGAAGAGGTCATTCAGTAAAAACCATTCAAGCGAAGAGGTTGTGTTTCGATTGTACTGGCTCGTGAGTTAACGGCTGCTACCGAGACAATTCTAAGCTTCAGGTAGTTAAACTGCCCATAGCAAACGCAATATTCGGGGCGTTTCCCGACTGGAAAGCTAGCAACGAAGGCCATCCCGTTCATACGCACAGAGGTGTAGAGACACAGAGGTGCGAGAGCATAGAAGTGACGAGTCACAGAGGTGCCATCGCATAAAGGTGCGAAGACGAAGGGGTGCAAAGGCACAGAGGTGCTAAAGCAACCCAGTGCTGATCTACCAGGTACCAGAATTTGTACGCTGCGTAGGATCAAAAGAGACGGCATATATCGCGAGGTGCTACACTGCAAGCATCGCATTTGATCGCCACCAAGAGCAAAAGCACTGTACCTGGGGTCAGGTACAGCAAGTGCAGTGGTGTTCACAACGACGGCAGAGCAACTGAGATAGCAGTAAACGACAGAAGACTGCCAATTGGAAACAGCAAAAGACTGCCAATTGGAAATCGTTGGAAGAGCTTCACGTCGTTCTTCACGATAAAGGAACAGAGACATCAGCTACAAGGTAGATTTAATTTAATTTATTTTTTATTTCTTATATCTGAAATTTTACTAAACATAAGTTTTTATTTTGGTATTATTAATTTACAAAAAAAATTTAATGTAATGGATGATCTCATGGAAGATCATCCGAATCCGATTCCGGATACTAGTAAAAGTTTAAATACTCCGAGGGCTAAACATTATCCACAGGGTACCACTGGGCCATGGATAGTCTATCTTCGAAAAAAAGAAAAGATTTTAAACTTGATGCAAATTACAAAGGATTTGACATCACATTTCTCTGAAGTTAAAGAAATCTGTAAGGTTAATAGAGATAAAATTCGAGTTGTAGTTAACGACTTGAAACAGGCAAACGATATTGTAACCTGTAAATTATTTGCTATTGAATATCGAGTTTACATTCCATCGAAGGAGGTAGAAATTGACGGTGTTGTGACTGAAGCAAGTCTGACAGCAGATGATTTACTTAAAAATGGAGTTGGCCGTTTTAAAAACTCCATGCTTGAGGGAGTTAAGATACTCGAGTGCAAACAATTGTACTCAGCATCTATTGTCGATGGAAAAAAGTCTTATCGTCCCTCAGATTCGTTTCGCGTAACATTTGCCGGATCTGCATTGCCTAGCCATGTCTATATCGATAAAATTCGTCTTCCTGTTCGGCTTTTCGTACCGCATGTTATGAATTGCACGAACTGTAAAAAATTCGGACATACAGCTACTTACTGTAGTAATAAGTCCAAATGTATCAAATGTCAAGGGCCTCATAAGGATAATCTTTGCGATAAAGATGTTGAAAAATGTGTTTATTGTGGGGAAAGCCCTCATGATGATCTTTCAGTGTGCGCTGCATTTAAGCTGCGTAAAGACAAAATGAAGCTTTCTTTAAAAGCACGGTCTAAGCGCACATATGCAGAAATGCTCAAAACGGTCATACATGTCTCCCCTTTGGAAACCGAAAACGGTTTTTCAAATCTTGCGGAGCCAGAGGAATCTGACTCTGACGGAAATAGTGAAGATACCTCGTTTGTCACTCCTCAAGGGTCTGTTAAGAGGAGATTAACAAACCACAAAATACCAAAAAAGACACCTAAAATTATACCTTCAAAAAAAGATCCCCGTGTTAAAGCTAAAAAGCCAAATTTAAAACCAAAAACTGTGCCTCCTGGTTTGTCAAATTCACAAACCAATCCAGGAACTAGCTCAAGAAAAGACAATAATCCAGTGGGCTCCATTTCACATTCACCAACAGGATTACTGAAATTTTCGGAAATTGTAGAATGGATTTTCGCTGCATTCAATATTTCTGAACCTCTAAAGACCATCATAACAGCATTCCTTCCAATAGCTAGAACTTTTTTGAAACAGTTATCAGCTCAATGGCCAGCTCTTACAGGTTTTGTATCATTTGATGGATAATTTATCATCCGCCGCAAATGATTCAATCACTGTCCTGCAGTGGAATTGTCGAAGCATCATGCCAAAACTTGATTCATTTAAAGTTTTGTTGCATAGTCAAAAATGTGATGTATTTGCTTTGTGCGAAACATGGCTTACATCAAACATAGCCTTAAATTTTAATGACTTTAACATTATACGTCTCGACAGAGACTCCCCGTATGGTGGAGTGCTTTTAGGAATTAAGAAATGTTATTCCTTTTATAGATTAAACATTCCTTCGACTTCTAGTATAGAAGTTGTTGCTTGTCAAATAAACATTAAAGGAAAGGACATTTGCATTGCTTCGGTATATATTCCTCCAAGAGCTCAAGTTGGACAACGACAGCTTAATGAAATTGTCGAAGCCCTTCCTGCTCCACGTTTGATTTTAGGAGATTTCAATTCGCACGGAATGATGTGGGGTTCCGTTTACAATGATAGCAGATCATCTCTAATATATAATATTTGCGACAATTTTAGCATGACGGTACTAAATATGGGTAGCATGACACGGATCCCAAGACCTCCTGCACGTCCAAGTGCATTAGATTTATCTCTTTGTTCGACTTCAATTCGACTAGATTGCACCTGGAAAGTATTTCCTGATTTACATGGTAGCGATCATTTACCAATCATCATCTCAATTAGCAGTAACAAAGGCATTGCTAATTCAGTTAATATTCCATATGATTTGACAAAAAATATTGACTGGATTAAATACCAAAGTAATATTTCAAGTGTCTTAACTTCAATGGAAGAGCTTCCCCCACTTGAAGAATATGACTTCCTCGTTTGTTCGATTCTGGAGGCCGCAGAACAAGCCCAAACCAAACGATTTCTTGGTCCATCGTCTAACAGAAGACCTCCAAATCCTTGGTGGGACAAAGAGTGCTCAGATGCTAAACACGCGAAACAAAATGCTTTCAAGACGTTTTTAAAACGAGGAGGAGGAACTCCTCAGAATTTTGAAAAATTCTTGGTTTTAGAAACCAAGTACAAGAACATACTTCGGGTTAAGAAATGCAGCTATTGGAGACATTTTGTGGAAGGTTTGTCAAGAGAAACCTCAATGAGCACTCTTTGGAATACGGCCAGACGAATGAGGAATCGTAACGTAGGAAATGAGAGTGAGGAGTACTCGAATCGATGGATATTTGATTTTGCGAGGAAAGTTTGTCCAGATTCCGTTCCTACGCATAGCATTGTTAGGGAGTCTTCTTCAAATGATGATTCCATTGATAGCCCCTTTTCAATGATGGAATTTTCCATAGCACTCATGTCTTGTAACAATAACGCTCCTGGATTGGACAGAATTAAATTCAACTTGGTGAAGAATCTGCCCGACCTCGCAAAAAGACGTTTGTTGGAATTGTTCAACAAGTTTCTTGAGCAAAATATTGTTCCACCTGACTGGAGACAAGTGAAAGTTATCGCCATTCAAAAGCCGGGGAAACCAGCTTCCAATCACAACTCATATAGACCCATTGCGATGTTGTCCTGCATCAGAAAATTGTTCGAAAAAATTATTCTACGACGTCTCGACACTTGGGTCGAGACGAACGGTTTGTTGTCAGATACTCAGTTTGGCTTCCGTAGAAATAAAGGGACGAATGATTGCCTTGCATTACTTTCGTCTGACATCCAAATTGCCTTCGCTCAAAAGCAACAAATGGCATCTGTATTTTTAGACATTAAAGGAGCATTTGATTCAGTTTCCATTGATGTTCTTTCAGACAAGCTCCACCAACATGGACTCCCAGCGGTTATAAATAATTATTTGCACAACCTTTTGTCAGAGAAACGCATGCATTTTTCACATGGCGATTTGGCAACAATCAGAATTAGCTACATGGGTCTCCCGCAAGGCTCATGCCTCAGTCCGCTCCTCTATAATTTTTACGTGAATGACATTGACAGCTGTCTAGTAACCCCATGTACACTAAGACAATTGGCAGATGATGGCGTGGTTTCAGTTACTGGATCCAAAGCTATTGATCTGCAAAAACCATTGCAAGATACCTTAGATAAATTGTCCGTTTGGGCTGTTCATCTTGGTATCGAATTCTCTGCGGAGAAAACAGAGCTGGTCGTCTTTTCAAAAAAGCATGATCCCGCGCAACTTCAGCTTCATATGATGGGAAGAATAATCGAACAGGTTTTGACTTTCAAATACCTCGGGGTGTGGTTTGATTCCAAATGCACGTGGGGAGGACACATTAGGTATCTGATAACGAAATGCCAACAAAGAGTAAATTTTCTTCGAACAATAACAGGGTCTTGGTGGGGTGCTCATCCGCAAGATCTAATAAAATTGTATCAGACAACGATACTTTCAGTGATGGAATATGGATGCGTTTGTTTTCGTTCCGCTGCAAATTCTCATATTATCAAACTTGAGCGAATTCAGTACCGCTGTTTGCGAATTGCTTTAGGCTGCATGCATTCGACACATACAATGAGTCTTGAAGTTCTGGCGGGAGTTCTTCCATTAAAAGATCGATTTTGGGAGCTTTCATCACGCCTGCTAATAAGATGTGATGTGCTGAATCCCATGGTAATTAATAATTTCGAACGACTAGTCGAGCTTCGATCTCAAACAAAATTCATGACAGTATATTTTAACCATATGTCACAGGAAATCAACCCTTCAAGATATATTCCTATCCGTGTCAGCCTCCTAAATGTACCTGACTCAACTTTATTTTTCGACACATCCATGCAGCGCGAAGTGCGTGGAATCCCGGACCACCTACGCTCTATGGAAATCCCAAAAATATTTTCAAGTAAGTTCAGGCATATTAACTCTGAGAAAATGTTTTACACGGACGGATCGCGAATGGAAGAAGCGACAGGGTTTGGTATGTTCAACAATAATGTTTCGGCCTCATTCAAGCTTCAAGAACCTGCATCTGTTTATATAGCAGAGTTAGCAGCAGTTCATTATAGCTTGAATGTAATCGTCACATTATCTCCAAACCATTATTTCCTCTTCACAGATAGTCTGAGTGCAATTGAAGCCATTCGCTCAAACGCTGCTGGCAAAAATGAACCGTTTTTCTTGGGTAAAATAAAACAGTGTCTGAACGACATATTGAATAATAATTATCTAATCACAATAGTTTGGGTTCCGGCTCATTGCTCCATTCCAGGCAATGAAAGAGCCGATATTTTAGCCAAACGTGGTGCTATTGAGGGTGAAATTTATGAGAGACCGATTGCTTTCAACGAATTCTATAGCGCGTCTCGCCAAAGAACACTTGCCAGCTGGCAAGCTTCTTGGGATAAAGATGATCTGGGTCGGTGGATGCACTCAATTATTCCTAAAATATCGACAAAGGCATGGTTCAGGGGACTGGATGTGAGTAGAGATTTCATTCGTGTGATGTCCAGACTCATGTCCAATCACTACACGTTAGATGCACATCTCCTTCGAATTGGACTTTCCGAGACTAATCATTGTGCTTGCGGCGAAGGTTACCGCGATATTGACCATGTTGTTTGGACATGCGTGGAGTTTCGTGATGTCAGATCTCAACTAATAAATTCCTTGCGTACCCAAGGTAGACTATCCAATGTCCCAGTTCGCGACATTCTTGCTTGTCGTGACCTTCCATACATGAAACTTCTTTATCATTTCATTAAATCCATTGGAGTTCCAATTTAAATTTTATTTTATGTTAAACTGTTTTCTCTTCCATGAGTTCAACCAATAGCCAACTATAGGATATTGAATATAAGTGGTGAACTGATACAAACAATCCTGAAATAGTTATAAGATCATGTACAAAATAAATGTATTTTATTTAATGTAATTTAAAATAGCAACTCGCTTGATAAAAACAGTGTTTAGATTAACTAATGAGTACCAACATACTAATATGATATTCGAAATGTATTAGGTTTAAACTACTATGTATTGTGGATGCCACGGCGAAGAAAAACTTATGTATATTGCCTATGAAATAAACGTATTTATGAAAAAAAAAAAAAAGGTTGAAGAGTTTTTTGCTTTTGTTTTGCAGCCCACGATGGATGTAAATCCATGCCTTGTCGTTGATTGTGAGGTTGTCCAATGCTTGTATTTTCTGCAGTTTCATCAAAACGCTTTCGCGATCCTTCAAATTGCCTGATACCTATGATTGAATAATTGATTTAGAAGTCCAATACAATTTACTGACTGAAATCTTACCCTTCTGCGACTGCTTGGCTTTCCAAGAGGGATGCAAATCGTCGACTTTACCAACAAATGGTCGCTTCGATTCATCGTCTATTCTGTTGCCTAAAATGTCTTTTCGTTTGTTTGCTCGTTTCCAACTAAATTCCTGCTCCTCTTTTTCCAGCCGTTTCTGGTCCACTACGGGGGCTGTTGCCACATAACTATGACCCGTACTAGTCACGAAAAAACTATCTTGGATTTGCATGCAATTTTCTTCATCGGTTGGCTCTTTTGGCGTTTTAACCTTTTTCTTCTTTTCTCGGGTTTTCATTTGTTTCTGATCAGTGTTATACTCTGCGGTTCCAACTTTACCCGGAGTTATTCTTACAAAGCTTCCAGTGGCTTCTGTATCGGATGCTTCGGAGTCCGGCTCAATTGTATCATCATTTTTGGTCTCACAGAATCCTTGATCTTCCGAATCTTGCTCAGTAGTTTTAATTTTGATTTTAGAATCTTTCTTTTTTTTGACTTTACTTTTCGATCCCTTACCCGCCCCGGGATCTTTCAAGTACTTATCCAGTACGTCCATTTTATCTTTCAACGCAAACCGTCTGATCAGTGCTCTCGTTTCCGGCTGTAACTTTTTGTTCCCATGAAATCTCATCAGAGCTCGTTCTGCCACATTCGACGTTGTGGTGCCACCGGCTTTGTTAGGTTGGAATCTAATAATTGCTTTCGCCAACTCAGAAGCCGTTTGCGCTTTGATATGAACGATGAGCGGTTCCAAGGAGACCAACTTTTTCGAAGCCCGAGTGTTTTCTGAGTTTGACTCATGTTTTGTTTTCCAAAATTTAATATCACGTACCAGTTTGTGAATAATGTTTTCACGAGCAATTTTTACGTGGTTTCGGAAAATTTGAAGCTATTGATAGAGGATCAATCGGTTAGTTTAATCAACAGAATTTTACGGAAAGAAATAACAAACCTCTCGATTCAATTTGTCGGCATCCACATCCATTTCTACGGTATCTCAATATTAAATAAATAAATAAAGATTCGCTTGTGATAACAGCGATGCCAGGTGCAAATCTGAAAATAACTGAGCGTGTTTATTTGGCTCTACAAAAAGTTATTAACAGAACCGTGTTAGCGAGCTTCAAAATTTAAGCTGAATATTTGTAAAATAATCGAATTCACAAAAGTCTGTGAAAAACCTACTAACGAAAGAATGGCTCAATGGCTTCTTCAAAAAAACTGAAGATTTATAGATGAAATAGCAGCATACCTGGCATCTCTGTCGGCAAACAACACACGTGATTTTTATTTTGACATTTTGTACACGCTTAACCTAACCAACCATTCTAATGCACTGAGAAAAATGTGTAGTTCCTATCTTTACATTTTCCATGCAGGCTACCGAATGTATTTTGATCAGTAAGAGGAGCGAATCACTCACGCACAGTGCTTTCATCATTCATTCATCAATGCGAGGAACGAACAAAAAAAGCGTTCAGCGCAGCTATAGCACTCATACCAACAGACTGAGTTACCGGCTTCGATGCTGAAAATATACACGAGCAAACAGAGTGGAGAACGAACCATTCCATACGAGTTCCATACATACTTGCCGACGAGCGTGCTCTATTACGTTTAATAGTATTGAACCTTCCTGAAAAACAGTATTAAGTATTCTCTTTTCTCTCAAATATAGGCAACTCGTTCAAACAATTCCTCGGTAGTAAAAGTGATTCAAGCACACTATCGTTGGTGAACCATTCATCATCAAAGAGTACTGTTGAATTTGAATGTAAAAATAATTTAAATCATTAATGTATTCAAGCATAAAAAAAATAAATTTAGAAGGTTTCACGCTGCTGTAGATTTTCCACATCATTTTTTACTACCAGTAGCTATGATTAATGTTCATGTTTATGAGATCTTAACTGCAAGCAATGGCCAAACAGAGTGAAGAAGAAGAAGTAAGCTTCATCTGTGCTTAACGATTTCACTGCTCACTCGTTGGGCTAGTAACCACATGAAGAGATTCATGTATGTACAGCCGACGATGAAGAACCAACAATACTCTCTCGTTGCTTCGCTCACTAATGTAAAAAAGAATGAGCAACAAGTAATACTTCTATTCGCTTACCTTCCAAGTACAGAAGAGCTTTGATTCACTAATACATACCAATGTGAACCAACTCCGTCTGCTTAGAAGTGTCTGACGAATGGTTCAGTTGCTGGTGCATTCATGAACCATGAAGCGAATGAATGATGCTTACTTTTATTCAGTTCATTCATTTTCCAAGCACTGCTCACGCATTTTCGTTTCATTCCAGCAATGTACGTATTGAAGCATTTTTTTCAGTTCTATCACATGATACATATGTGCATATTGCACAGTTCACACCAAATCGAACTGCAGAGTATGAAAGTGTGCTGAATCAAAAGTGTGATCATGACTGCAACTGCTCTGTACTGACTGAACTCTGACGTCTATAAACGACAACAATATCATATGGTTCTGTTTTTTCTGTTCGTTGTCAAATTCGTAAGCAGGGTTACTGGTTAAGCTCCATAGTAAAACTATTTTCTTCGTTGATTTTCTCAACTTTCGGCAATCATGTTGATGCAAAAAAGAGTGTGGTTAAGAAACTGTGTCAAAAGTCCCCATAGCTGAACTCAAAACAATCTGCAAAATAAGACGCACTTCTTACATAAGAAACGGGTAATATCTATTTCAAAGATAACTAGATGATGACATTTCAAATTTGTACGAAGATTTCATCATTACTGCCTTAAACGTTCATTGAAATTAACATTACTTGGTAATAATGACATTACTAATCCTCGCATAAGGTTACCTTTTACTCATTTATACGCGGCTTGCAGATTTCCCTCTAAACGACGGGCCCGTACCCAGGGTTTCGTTACGGGAGGTGCCCTTAGATTAAAAAAAAATGTTACTGAAGAATACTTATGTACCGACGTTTTTAACAGACTCTAAAATTTCCCACTGAAACAGTCATGTGTTCAAATAAAATTTGTGACCGAGAGAAGCAAATTGTATTACATTTATTTACATGTCTAAGACCTTCTTAATATTTATATAGCACATCAATCCACAAGACTTGTGATGGTCATACAAACTTACTTGGCTATACTGGTTTCGATTTCAGATTCCGGAAGTTACGGTTTAAAATATCAAAACGAAATTCATATCGATTTCTTAGAGATGACCTGAGGTTTGAGAGCAGATAATAACTAGTAGGAGGAGCCAAATCAGGTAAACAAGGGTGGTGCCCATGTAATAATAACCTAAACCGTTGAGTTTTACCATGGTAGCGATGCTAATGCGCTTGATGTGAGGCCATTTAACAGCGATTTTGGTCTTCAATCGCTTCATCAACGCACGATAATACTGTTTTTTTTCTGATTTGAGGTAGTCCTCCAAAAGTATACTATACCGATCCCAGAAAACCGATATTATGATCTTTCTGTCCCATTGAGAAGGGCGTACTGACTTCAGTTTATTGTCGGGTAATCATTCTGTTCTCTGACGTTTCAGCCAAATATGTACTCGAAGTGCACTTGCGTTTGTTTTCCTAGCCCCAAATAAGTATGTGCGGGATCCAGCGGCAGAATATCATTCTCAATTTCAGAATCTTTCGTAACTAAGGCATGCTCGGCCACTTTCTCTTTCCGATCGTCCAGTACAATTTTATGTATTGTTATTATTGTCATTTATTTAACCCCGGTTTCATCCTCTATTTTTTGTGGTTTTGACTCTTCTGCTTCCTATGACCTGCCGATGCGTGCTTTATCGGCAGTGGAGTTTTGACCATCGCGTAACTCTCAAAACCTCTATCTCACGGTGTAATCTATAGAATCAACAGCCCCATAATATTTCACAAACTTGTTTTGCCATATTCCTTCAAAATTAGATACAAGTTTTCGTATCGATAAGATATGTCATCGTGCTAATTTTGATCAGTGTATTCCATGTCGTTGTAGGATCATTTCAAATCATTTCACAATTTTGACATTTCCAGTAGATTCTCAAATCAGTGACACTTCTATATGTTAAAATTGGGATTACAAAACTCTTGTAACACTTTTTAACACCTATAACTTACAAAAAGTATCACCTATAACGCTTCGTAATGCACAAAAGAGTAGCGGATGTAACGCATTGTAACGCTTTTAACTTTTCTTAATGCCTCTAACTTGCAATGAGTAACACATGTAACCAAGGATGGCTTTTATCGTATCAAAGAACGCTCACTAGCAACTCTTCACACGATTGAATCAGTGCCATCAAAGAGAGACGGATATCATCGCAGCAACAAAAAACCGGAATGGTTCATTTAACCTAGAATAGACACCAGTGCGGAATTTCTCTCGATGACCTGTCTGAGAATCAAAGGTTAGCTCGCTGCTGTGGGGATTCTCTCTGAAGCAACGTAGATTCGTACGTTTTGTTCTTCGACGATTACCTTGGAATAATCCACATCAACTGCCGAGCTATGAAAGTCGCGGATTGCTGATTGGTCTTGACACACTACAAGTACGACGAGAGCTGTCGCGTGCTTTGATGATAGCTGATATTTTGAGTGATAGGATTGACTGCCCCGCTTTGCTCCGTGAGGTTAATATTAATGTTCGTCCCCGTGCTCTCCGTAACAACGCCTTTCTTCGACTACCTCTACGTCGCACCAACTATGGAACAAACTTCGTAAAGTCTGTAACTGACAAAAATGTAACGCATATGACTTATAAAAAAGTAACATATGTAACACACCGTAGCGCCTATAACTTACAAAAAGTAACGCATCTTAATTCGTTTACTGCAAGAATCTAACCCTTAAAACGGTTTTTAACATTCGTAATTTCCACAAAGTAACTCATATGATTTGTAACTCTCAATTTAAGAAAACATCGTATGCAACGCTTTCTTGCTTCTTTAACTTAACGTAACGCTTCCCATCTCACAATAATGTCGAGCTAAAAGCTTCTTCAAATGGAACATTTTTACATATTAGGGACGGGTATAGCGTGATGGGTTAGTCGATGCCTTTCACGTAACCCGCCTGGGTTGTATTCCCAACCCCGCAGTTTCTAGCGGAACGAAAAACTTTTTTTTAAACCTAATCCCCACGCATTGCATCGTTAACTCAAGATTCTACTAGAAGTAACCGAACTGACTGCCAAACGATTACCGGTTAAAAATTCGTTAAAAAAAAAACGAGATCTGCAAAATTTCTCATGGGTGCTTGGCTTTTTGCAGACATGGAAAATATTTTGTTACTTTGGAAAAATGAAATTATTTTTGGATTTCGGTTTTTTTCCAAAAATTATAATTCATATCTTAAACTACTGAGTTAAATCGTAGCTTGCAATAAGCTAAACGCACTAAGCTTATTGAATAGTAAAATTTTGACCAGCGTTAACTCATATATTTACAGTGTGAATGATCCATTTTCGAAAAAAGCCTTTACGTTTTATGCCGATTATGTTATGATTGTGATTTGCGGCATGTTTTGTTTTCGTTTCTTGCATTACGTCCATTCCCAGTAATGATTCGGCAATAATTAATAGAGTGCGTGAAAGTCACGAGAGTCGCCCAAAAGTGAAAGTCACTAAAATCAAGCATTGCTTTCATTCGCTAAGAAAATGTGTCGGCTTGCAGCTGTGCAAGTCTGTTTCCTTGCGCTGATTGGTTTAAGTTCGGCGCATAAAAACGTACTTTTTTTACTGGGTAAGTTTTTGCGGATTTGTTGAATAATTACTGAATCGTAATAACAACTGGTATCCGGCAGCGGACGATGGAGGATTCGAAATGGGAGCCTACCGGAATCGCATCGTCCAGACGGCGGCTTTGGATGCGTTGGCGAAGGAAAGTTTAATTTTCAACAACGCCTACGCATCGGTGAGTAGCTGCTCGCCTTCGAGAGCTTCCATCCTAACTGGAATGCCGGAACATCAGAATGGAATGTACGGCCTGCACAATGGAGTTCACAATTTCGATGCACTGAAGGATGCCAAAAGTATTTCCGGTATTCTCAGCACAGCAGGAGTACACACCGGATTGATCGGGAAGAAACATGTTGGACCGGGCGATGTTTTTAAGTTTGATTACGAACAAACCGAGGAACAGCATTCGATCAATCAAGTGGGACGGAATATTACAAATATAAAGTTGCTCACCAGGGAATTTCTTCTCGAAAGTAAGAAAATGGATAAGCCGTTCTTTTTAATGGTTTCGTTCCACGATCCACATCGGTGTGGACACATTACTCCTCAGTATGGACCTTTCTGTGAGCGCTGGGGATCCGGAGAGGAAGGCATGGGTTTGATTCCAGATTGGCATCCAATCTACTACGTTTGGGATGAACTGCAACTGCCATACTACATTCCGGACACGGAACCTGCTCGACGGGATGTTGCTGCCCAGTACACAACTATTTCTCGTCTAGACCAAGGTGTCGGATTGGTTTTGCAGGAACTGAAAGATGCCGGTTTTGACCAAGACACTCTGGTTGTTTATACTTCGGACAATGGTCCTCCCTTGCCAGCAGCCAGAACTAATCTGTATGACCCGGGAATGGCGGAGCCAATGTTCATACGATCTCCGGACCCGAATAGCCGCAAGAACCAGGTGACCTATTCTATGACTAGCCACCTCGACTTGGTTCCTACATTTTTGGAATGGTATAACATTTCCTATCCGGAACCTGATCCAAGCGAAAGCAATCGCATCGATAAAATATCGGAAAAATCAACCCTGACTGGAAAATCGCTTCTACCTCTGCTGTATGCGGAACCTCCGGCCGATCCGGATCAGGCCGTCTTCGCATCGCAATCCTTCCACGAGATCACCATGGCCTATCCGATGAGAGCAATCCGCACCAAGCGCTTCAAACTGATCCACAATCTTAACCATCAGCTTCCGTTTCCCATCGACCAGGACTTTTATGTGTCCCCGACCTTCCAGGACATGCTGAACCGTTCTCTCGCCAAGCAGGATCTTCGTTGGTACAAAACGCTTACCGAATACTACAACCGGCCCGAGTGGGAGCTGTTCGATTTGAAACTGGATCCCACCGAGCGAAGAAATCTTGCCGGAAAAGTGGTTACCAAGGAGATATTTGAAAAGCTGAGGGCTAGACTACAGAAATGGCAAACCGCTACGAATGACCCGTTCCGTTGCTTGCCGGGTGGTGTGCTGCTGGATACCGGCGAGTATCTCAACAATGCAACCTGTTTAACGCTGGGACAGTGATGGCAGATGAATTAATGTTTTTATTTTTGTCCGAGAAAATACTCATTGTTTTATGCAATGCATGATTAGTTTTTAGGTGTTGGAATCTCTGAAAGTTTTGTTGTATTTAATATAGCTGAGTTTATTCTAGTTGTAAAAGGAATTTGATCAAAATTTTGCAATTTATTGAGTCATTTTAAGTAAACATTAAACGCCACTGTTTGGCTGTGTCGATTTTCTTTCTACTGATATATGATAAAACTTTTTGTTAATATGAAAACTAATATAACTTTTTATTGTCCGAATGTTAACACCAATCCCACAACAATCACTCCTTGACGGCATTCTTCGGTTTTCTACCGGGTCTTCCACGTGGCAAGTTGATCCACACTCCTTTGGATTTGCCGGCAGCAAACTTTCGCTCGTGCACCTTCCGATGTTTGGCCAAATGATCGGATCGTGAGAAACACTTCGGACAGAAATCGCACTTGTACGGGCGAACACCGGAATGCGACCGGAAGTGACGTGCCAGCTCGTCGGACCGCGAGAATCGCCACTTGCAACCGCTCCATTTACACTGATACGGTTTTTCGCCCACGTGCCGGCGCAGGTGAGCCTTCAGGTGCACCGGTTTGGCGTACACCTTCCGGCAGCTTTCAAATGGACAGACGTAACTCGTCGACAGTGGCTCCTGTTCCGGGGGGCTATCTTGGGCCTTTTGTTCGCCAGCATAGTTGTTAGTTTCGTTTTCACGAAGAAATGCATCACATGAGTCATCACAAAGAAACGTTCGCTCCGGAAGCCGGAAGTCTTTGTCCCAGATTTCACTAAAGTTAATGCAACTGTATTCCAGGATGAAGTTCTCCACGTTCAGTTCCAAGTCAATATTATTGGCCGGAACGATCGCCGATTTCGAATCATTGAAATCTGAACTACTTTCTTCCACAGTGTTCTCGAACAGATCACCGTCGCGTTGGAACTCATCAAACAGATCCTCGTGGAACTCGGTGTAAAACTGATAAAATCCATTGGCCAAAAAATCCTCCGTTGAATCCTCGAAACCGTCCATATCTGCTGAGACCCGGTATCGATCTTACCGCCGTCAGAATGCAACTGATCCTCGCTTCCATGACTAGACAGCTAAATAATGCCACCAGAAAGTAACGAATTCCCGGATGACCCAGACACTCGTCGCCGTCGGGTGAAATTAATATCCCGTGCGAGGGTTTGGCGGCCAACTAACTGATAAGGAACAAACGAGCGAGCGCATATGCCACACTCGAGAAGACTTTCGCTGTCTCCGAATTCAGTCACACGGCATAAAACAGAAGCCCATTCTGCGACGGCCGAAACGGTTGATCTGCTGCAGATCATCACACAGCGGAATCGAAAGCGAAACAACAGGGACACGATGCTAATGACCACTAGCAATTGATCTGGACGAAACTGTGGCTGTGCTGTTATCGTTATTGCACTTGTTTTGCCGTGTCTTCTATCCGTGACGTGGTTTGTTAGAACGGAGCTTCAAATAGAAAACAGATGGACGGATGCACGGAAAGTCCCAAAGGAGCAATCGAGTTTTTGACGTCTGTCCAGAAGCATTTAGATATGCATAATTTGGCTTGTTGCAGATGGTGTGTGATTGGGTAGCAAGATTAAAACTCATTTTAGTAATGAAATGAGGTAATAAAAATTTACTTAAGAACGTAAATCAAGTAATTTAATCTCTAAGCTTTTAGTAATTTAGTTTACCTTATATTTATACCCAATCAAACGACGGACTAGAAAATGAGAAATTTTTGATTACCGAACGAATGGTCAGCTGTTGAAAATTCAGTTAAAAAAATTACCGAATTCGTGCAGTAACTTTTCTTGAAGATGGCGGACCGATTTCCACCAAATTAGATTCAAACGAGAAAAAGTTAATGCGATATTAACCCGGCGGACACAAATAAGGGGCTGGGGTCCACTAGGAGATTGATAGTACCTATTAGCTCTCTCCGGACTGTACCAGCCTAGATGCCGTGTGGAATCCGGCGGAAAAAAATGAACCAAGAATAGATCCACTGGGTTCCTGCTTCCATGTCGTAAAAGGCGACAATTGCAGGAGTTTCTTTTTCCTTTCAGTTATCAGATATTTTCAATGTTTTACTTCTGATTACTCTATTATACTAAATCATCTCTTTATTCAACCTATCAATTTCCGTCTAGCTTCGTAGAAAAGTTTTATTAGGAATGATTTCTTCTTCCATGTTATTGATTCTCTTTCAGGATTATAAAATGAATGATAAAAATCAACCATTGCGCAAATCCGTTTATATTACAAAGTTAATAACAGAGATGACATGTATCGGTATATTGAATACATAGTAAAAAACACTTGATATTAATATTTCAAACAGTAAATTAATATTTTTCTCGGTAGCCGGCTGCCCAGATCAACTAATATAACCAATTAATAATTAATAATTAAAATAATAAAGCGGAAATAATAAAGAATCAAGACGCGTGTGAAATCTGTTGACCTTTGTTTGGTGATTTAAAATGATTTTATAATAACTGTTTAGAATATTTCAATGCAATGAATAAACTTTTTTGTCTAAATCCTATTCGCTCGTTTATTTTGTATCACGTAGTTTCTTATAAAAACGTGCTTAATCCACCTAGCAGTGAGATGATACCTTTTTTTATCAATCCGAATGTGTTTTTCTGCATGACTAAAAAAAACGCGAAAGGTAGATGCATAAACGAGTGACTGCATACTCGACAGCCGGCTGTCCGGAGTTTTGTCAATTTCGGAGATTGACTGTTTCGTGCATTATATTGCCAGCACAAAGTAACACATAAAACGATAATACTTTAAAACATTCTTGGTAGCCGGCTACCCAAAGCAATAAACACATGATAACATTATTAAAACATTTACTAACAAAGTATCCTCTCCTATGATGCATGTGGGAATGCAGAGGATTCCTCGGTTCTTAGTAGCAACATGCATCGAACTAACAATCCTTTCCCTCCCAAGTAGATCTGCATTCGGACGTGGCCGGCGTCGGTATTGATCAGCATGCATGGTTCAATACAGTTTGCATAGTGTGAAACAATGTGTTATTCCCAAACATGTTACTTCAAAAAATCATTTTGCAATCTCAATTGGTCCAGATCAATAACGGAGTAGCAACACACGGGCGGTCTCTAATGCTAATGCTAATGCTATTAACCCGACGGACACAAATACATCTCGACGGTCCGAAGCAAAGAAAAATCATATCAAGCGACTCTTGAACGCATTCATGATTTAAGCCTACACGCAGAAAAAACGAAGCATGTTCAAATGACTGTGACTTCCGGTTCCGGAGATATGGAGATACAAGTGGCGTAAACCGACAAAACGCGTTGTTTTTTAACCGCTCTTTTTTTTTCAAACAAAATGCTTGGGAATAACATGTTGTTTTATATTGTACAAACTGCATTGATCCCTACAAGTTGATCAATACCGACGCCGGCCACATCCGAATGCAGAAATCTACTTAGAAATGGAGGTACGATGCATGTTGCTACTAGTAATCGAGAAATCCTTTGAATTTCCACATGCATCATAGGAAGGGGTAGTTTGTTAGTAAATTTCCGAATAATATTATCATGTATTTATTGCTCTGGCTAGGTGGCTACCGAGAATACTCCCTAACCAAAATCATTAAATACCAAGTGGATCCTCCTCGCCGTCTAAATTATATCTACATATGCCCTAGTTAAATATGGCCGCAAAATATATCTGCCAGGATATAAACCTATGCGCGTCTTTAACTCTGCGTTCAACCCGAAAAAATACAATTCTTAATAATTGTAACACAATTCCCCGGATAATCGACGGAATTTAGTATATTCACATTGTTGATAGGACATTGTTATTATGGAAAACGTGCTTAATCCATCTAGCAGTTAGATTTATAGATCCTCATGTGTCTTTTTACATAAATATTCTTCGGTGTTTGTAGTTTCCTTGAAATGATTTTATTGACCGTCGTTTTAAATGATAGTTTCCGGAACTGAAAGTCGGATCGAAGAGAGAAATTTATATAATTCCTTTGAATCTAAACGTGAAGCAATCGATTGAGTATTCCATGAAATGTCGAAATGAGTTAGAGTTTTTGGTCATTATTTTCGGTACTTCCAGAACCGGTATTCCGGGATGACTCAAAACGGTTCGTATGGTGAATAAATTTGAGTAGTTTTGAGCCCAACTTTGAAAAGCTTTTGGGTATCTTCATCTTCTATGATGGTTTGAATTTTAAAAACTCATTCGCCTGCCCATTACCCTACAATTCTTAAATCGGAAGTCGGAAGGAAGAAAACCGAACACCGTTAAAACTGAAATAAGTTTATTTGGCCATCGACTATCAAAATCTGCAAACTCGATAAACTCGATTAATTTATGTGAAAGCGATATTTTTTCACTAATCACCCTTTCATTTTTCTATAATTGGTTAAGCAGTCTTTGAGAAAATTGAGAAGTTTGATGATAGGAAAAATCAATAGCAAATTATAGGGCTAAGATATCCTAGATTTAAATCTAAGTGTACAGGGTCCGGTACTCGAAGTGTAACCAATTAAAAAGGCCATAAATTCAGTTTGGAAAATTACTTTTACTTAATTCAAAGTACAAAATGTGTAAAAATAATACAAAATTCAGAATCAATTCACTTGTGCTCGATATGACCACCTTTTGCCTTGACTTGATGACTTGAGAGAGCGAAGGAGTTGCTTCGTTTGGCCGAATGAGACTTGCAGGTATTTTGGCCCACTCGCGGACAATAACTTTTTTCAGCGCCTCGAGACTGGTGTATCTTTTAGTTCGGACTTTGCTCTCCAAAATGGCCCAAAGAGAATAATCCATTGGATTCGCATCTGGTGAATTCGAGAGCCATTGTGTGGACGTGATGAAGTTCGGAACGTTGTTTTTCAGCCATTCTTGGTTCACTCGAGCTTTGTGAGACGGTGCCGAGTCCTGCTGAAACGTCCATGGTCTGCCACCGAAATGTTTGGCTGCCCACGGCTGTAAAGCAACCTCCAGAATACTTTCCCGATAATATGTCGCATTTACCTTGACGCCAGGCTCGATGAAAACGATTGGAGAGCGCCCATCTGCGGTTACAGCGGCCCAAACCATTATCTGTTGCGGGTGCTGCCTCCTGGTGGCCAATCGATGACTCAAATTCTCGTATGAACGGTCGGTCAAGTAAACCCTATCGTTTTGAGAGTTTACGAATTGCTCAATTGGAAAAATTTTCTCGTCAGAAAATACAATGTTCGGAAATTGACCGCTTTCGGCCAAACGAAGCAACTCCTTCGCTCTCTCAATTCATCAAGTCAAGGCAAAAGGTGGTCATATCGAGCAAAAGTGAATTGATTCTGAATTTTGTATTAATTTTACACATTTTGTACTTTGAATTAAGTAAAAGTAATTTTCCAAACTGAATTTATGGCCTTTTTAATTGGTTACACTTCGAGTGCCGGACCCTGTATGAAAATTCCAACCAACTTCGAGAAAAGTGACTTCATGTTGCATGCACACATGCCTACAAACTGACATTTGGTAATCTTTAAAAACTGATTCGAATGGTATATGAAGATCGATTCGAAAGCTGATTTTCTCAGTGATTATCGGCCCTTACACGATCATTAAAAGTGTCATTACTAAAAAGTAATGACACTTTTAATGATCGTGTAAGGTCTACGAGTTCAGTAATGACCCGAGTAATGATGGAATTCCGGATTCTCCATCATTTTTTTTGTGGAAGTGCTGAATATCTTTAGAACTATACGCGAAAAAATGACAAAGTATAGATTTAAATTATTAATATTTCATTAACCTTAACGTTTCAATGGCAAATCAAATTTATTTTCAGCAAAACGAAAATAAAAATATTGCTATTGCTATTGCTGGAATAGTTACAAATACTCATCATTAATAATGAACACGAACACGAACACATATTTAACATATCCAGTGTATCGAAAATAAGCTATCCATATACATTTGTGTTGTACGCATGTATTTGTGATGGTTTTTTATACTCAGATCACAGGATGCTGTGCGTTTGGCTGTCAGCTTTCGTTTGTTTACTTGTTTGTGCGGTTGACATTCCGCGTTTTCAAAATGTTGCGTATTGAAAAGGAAGTGAAAATTATGGTTCTGGACACTTGGCTAAGTGAGAAGGGTATTACTATGCGAAAATTGGCGAAGCGGTTTGGAATTCATGATGCCAGTGTTAAAACCATCATTAAAAATTTCGGGGAACACTATTCTTTGGGTGAGCTTCCAGGAAGAGGCAGGAAACCCGGTTCTTCCAACCCGAAACTGGACCAGAAAGTGGTATATCTAATCATCAGTGTCAATACGTGATTGGGTCAAAAAAGCAGGAATGAGAGTTGGAATGATCCAGCGTATCAAGAGGCGAAATCACCTGAAGAACTACAAGAAGCAGAAAATCTCGAAACAAAGTGTAGAACAGAGAAAGCGAGCAGCGGAAATTGTATTCGCGTCTTTTGCAGTGTCCGGATGCATGCGATTTGATGGACGATGAGACTTATGTAAAGGAGGACTCAAAATCCCTTTCAGCTCGACAATATTTTACTGTCGTGGTTGGGGAGGATGTGAGCGATGCGGACAGGTCGATTCAAGAGGAGAAATACGGTCGAAAGGTACTGGTATGGCAAGCAATATGTTTCTGTGGTTTGAAGTCAATATTTTTTTACACTACCGGCACTATAAATGCAGAAATCTATCGATCTGAGTGTCTCCAGAAGAGATTGCTGCCTTTATATAAGAAGCATAGCACACCTTCACTGTTTTAGCTGGATTTAGCGTCGGCTCACTATGCCAAAACCACTCTCAATTGGCTTTCGGAAAAGGTATAAATTTTGTTGAAAAAAATATCAATCCACCATATTGCCCTCAGCTTCGACTCATCGAACGTTACTGGGCAATCGTGAAGAGGGTCTTCAAGAAGACTGGTAAGGCAGCTGGGAACATGCAGGAGTTCAAAAAAAATTTGGGCTCAAGCGTCCAAAAAAATGCGATGCAACACTTGTCCGGAATTTGATGAAGAGCGTTCGATCAAAAGTTCGAAAATTCGTGAAGGAATAACTTAAATTTCATCCGGTTTTCATTATGCTCAAGTTTAACCTCGTACAATAAAGGATCAATTTTTAGTTTGAATAAAACATCGTTTTTTATTATAATTTGAAAGAAAATTTTTTGGATAGCTTATTTTCGATACACTCCTCATAGGCCGATAGTTCTGAATTGGCCTGCTAGTTCCCGTAGAATCAACAGTTGATCGGTATTCAATATACTCAAGCGTACACGGTTTCGTCATCCACACACATCACAAAGGCTAGCGCATGGACGTAACTCAATTTTGTCAGCGACTAAAGCGAAATTGTAAAATGGCATATGTTTATAGATTGCTCTTTGTGCCAAACTTCATACTACGCAGAATTTTTTTTTATGCATGACGCGAAGCCTACCTATGACGAATGAAGCAGCAGTGATGCCACTTTTTCCTTAGGTCATTGACATAAAATTAATAGATTGGAGCTGTAATCCACAAAGGCAGGCTTCTCAAAATGCACTCATCGATGGCGAATAGTTGCATGACTACTTTTATAATTGGACATGCCAAGAAAAATGGAATATATGTAACGATATTTGATTATTTTCCTTTGATATCTAGAGAAAAAACGAGATTTGAATTCGTAGATATCTGTAAAAATAATGCTGAATCCGTAGATTTCATGTGATTCATCCGTCGATCCGTAGACTACTGATAAATCCAGAGGGTTGCGAAGCAGATCTGCTACTAAATGAAATTCGAGGAGAAAGCATCGATCGAAACCGTCGGCCGTGCATGAGGAATCAAGAGGATGACATCATTATGGCCTGCTGTGATTGGTTCGTAAGAACATAGATCGATTCAAACCAATTGTTCAATAGTATGTTATAGAAATACTGAAACGACGTTGCCATACATGTTTAATGTCAATGTTTCCGGATCGATTGGTTGTTAAATTACATCAATCCATCAACAAATGACCGAGTTATTATCGTTCAATTTTATGACACAAAAAAGTTACGCGGCTAAATAGCTTTTCATTGACACTCGGCCTCGTATAGTAAAGAAGAAGGCTTTGAAAGCCAAAAAGGTTAACATGTTGTGCATTTTGAATCCCTAAACTGCACGTTTTCATATCAACAGAATTTCTGTGCCATTTTGATAATCAACCACCAGTGTACAATCTGGTTTAAATAGTAGCATCGTGTCGTTAAAATACAACACTAATAATAATAGGCCGCGATGTCTACCCTGTGGCACATTCACGGTCGTGCAATTCTCTAAAAGAGTAATATGGCTTTTCGGATTATCAACAACAGAACAAACTCAATTTTAATATTTTCATGTCTAAAAATATTTATTTATAATATTTATATTGAACTTTCCAGTGTTGCTGGTTTCCCAGATTTCTACTTTCTCTCTGCTGTAATGATTTTCCGACGACTTACATATGATTCGACCGCACCACCGCGAGCCGCGGTTTTAAGCCGTTGCGCGGTTGCGCTTCAGAGTCTCTTCCAATCTGCTACCATCTCTGTACTCTTACGTAGCCTTTTAGAGAGATGGTTGTTGTTCCACTTGTCATTCGGTCGGTTGAGCTTGCGGGAAAATGAAGTTCTAGTTTTCTTTTTTTCGTCGTTAGTAGACAGGTGAAGTTTTTATCCGCCCGGTCGCATATTTGTATGTTTTTTTTTCTTCTTTTTCTTGATTTCAATAATCGTTAAGGATAGCAAGCAATAATAATTTGTGATGGGGAAAAATTTGCGCTCTTTCTCTCTCTCGTTTCTACATCACTTGGCCATTAGATCGCTAAAGAATGGTGGAAATGTATCTTATCTTTTTTTTTGAAAATGGAATAAACGGACATCGATTTTTGTTGTTGTTGCTTTTGTTGCTATTCCACTGGGACAAATACGTGAAAAGAAACAATTAGATGTACTTGTTTGTGTGTGAGTGTTTTTTTTACAGTCAAAACTTTTAAATGAATTTACAGTTGAAACCTCAAAGGATCTCTGCGCAGTTGCAAATTCTTTTTCTTCTTCTTCTTCTTGTTTCCTGCTCTTAATCATATAATTAACATTACGAGTTTCTCAAATACTGTACAATACTCTGTATTTTTTGTTTGACGGCAATCACTAAAGTTCTAATAATTAGGTTAATCTTTTTTCTTGTTTTCTGGCTTGTTTTTTTACTTTCGCTAGTCGCTTTACAGTTATTTCTTTGATTTTTTTATTATTTTCATTTGAAAGATTCAACTTTAAACTTTTGCTTTAAGTTACTTAACTCATACGGGTCATTTTCGGACAATCGATTCTCGGTTGCTGCCGGAACCAATGTGTGTTTTTTTTTGCTTCCTATTTCTTTTGTCATTTGTGGAACGTGACATGGTTCGGGAACGATCGAAACGATTGTCGGAAAATGACCGCTCTTACCAATTAACACGTGTTCGAAGTTTTCTATCGTCAGCTTGATGATGATGACGGTTACACCTGGTGCTTGCGTGGGCATTTCTTCTGTTCGAACTTAACTAGAAACTGATACAGTCAGTAAAATTGATCTACACTTTTTTTCTGTTGAATTGTTTGTTTTTTGGGCCACAACCTCCGGCACCGATTGAATCGTTTCTGTTTGTTTGCTGCATCCAAAAGTATCCAACACTGCGTGAAACAACCAGCCCGGGCCCAAAGCAAGAGAAACCTTTACTGAAGAACGGTGATGCCACCGGCAGCGGCACCGAGAAGGGTAATGAAGTCAGTGGAGGTCGGTGAGTTAATCGGTGCTAGGCGCTGTCGGTTGTCGGTAGCTTTCACCGGTTACTGGGAGGAGAAGATGGGCTGATGCTTTCTAGTAGATGACTTCATAGACGGTGGCCTTTTTATCACCGGAACCGGTAACGATATATTTGTCATCGGTCGAAATATCACAACTAAGTACTGACGAGATCTCTTTGGACTGTGAATGTAGTTGGGGGGAAAACGAAAAATGAGGAATTGTTGATTATGAGAAACCATAACCCGTAACTCACCTGAAATATACTAGCACCGTACGGAGTGCGCCACGCGTTCAGCAAATTATCCTTGCCGGTTGAGACGAACCATTTGCCACAGGCTGCAAACCGCAGTGACAGAACGCAACTTTCGTGCAAATGCAGCTGATACTTGTCTTGTTTGGTGGCATGGAGGACCTCGACGTGTGAGTTTTCCATTCCGACTGCAAGCCATTCACCTGGAAGGGAAGATAGCGCACATCAAATTTCGAACGATGTTCGTTTTAAACCCAAAACCTACCGGTCGGACAGTAACCGAGCGAAAAGATCTGCGAGCTAAAGTCATGTTGTTGCAGTTGGCGTCCTTCACGTAAATCCCACGATCGAACGGTGTTATCCAGACCACCGGTCCACAGCCGTACACCGTCCGGGCTGATGTCGATGCAGGAGGCACCGTCGGTGTGACCCTGGAACTGCCGCACCAATGTCTGGTTGTGTAGATCCCAGACGGCAATATTTCCGTCGCTGCAGCACGAGAAACACACCTTCGAGTCGGGACTGATGGCAAGGGCATAGCAGGCCGGTGCTGCCGATGTTAGTTCGGCCTTGATCCGCGGGGTCGGACTCGCCAGATCCCAGATGGAGAGATTCGACGCTTCACCTCCGACGATCAGCGTTCGTCCATCGGGAAGGAGTTTGACCGAGCGGATGTAGTTATCCCGTTGCTGCTTGTTTAGACAATAAACAAAACAAATATTTTATAGATAAAACACCCATTGCAATTCAGCGGGGACATCACTTACCAAACAATCCAACTGACTGACGGGACTTTTGCTGCCCGGTTGGGAAATGTCCCAAACTTTGACGCAACCTTTTCCTCCGGTGTACACGTATTTGGTTGGATTGGAGATGGTGACCGCACAAACGACTTCCCCGTGCATTAGCGTGTTGATTTGGCGGGCATGGCGAGGAATTCCGGGCCCGGTAAGGGCATCAGCAGGAAACGGCACCGGTTGGGGACCTCCTTCACCGTTCATGTGAAATGAGTAGGCACTAAAAAAAAGTGGCGGAGGAAAAATCCGTTGTTAATTCTAAAGTATAAGGCGGAAAAAGGGTCGCTAGACGAATGTTACTCACGGTTTACCACTCGAAACCGGCAGCGGAATTCCGTTGGTCCGTAGTTGAGCATGAGGATCGAACGGAACCGGTGGCCGACCGTACGGATCCGGTGGGGGTCTGGCGTACGGATCCGACGGTCGTTGATATGGAGACGCCGGATAACCGGCCGCTGTGGGAGGTACTACTGCTTTGGGAACACCCGGAGTCGATGAGTTGGGCGTCGGGACGCGTGCTTTGGTTCCGGGTGTACCAGGTTTATCGAGCTGCAAAGAAAAGAGTAAGCAAAATTCTACTTATTACTTCTGCTTATTTCAAGTCATTTCTTTTATTTAATTTTGAGTGTCACATGTCATTCACATTTCAGCCATAATGTTGGCTACAATTCGATTTATTAATTTGGAGCTGTGTCTACCACCGCTGAGGGTGGCGAAAATGGTAAACGCTTGTGCACGGATTGCAAAAGAACGCAGGTTCGAACCCTGTCTCTGAGCGTGTCTTTCTCCAAAACATCATCTTTTCTGTGAGTTTCTCATTCATTTGGCTTCTCCAATAGGGTAAGGGCTCCCTATTTCATCTGAGCTCCTATTTCCATCTCATCCCTTCACCTCATTAATTCGAACATGAATAATATCTTACAACGTACCTGAACCAAACTGTGAAATGTTTAAAAATGAATATTTAGAGAATTGACACACTTTTCCATTGGAAGAAATGATTTTAAATTCTTCGGTGATCGTTTTTTTTTTCATTTTAAACAAACTCACTTTTCGATTTAGTACACATTTTCGTCTCAAGATTTACAGTTCGTCATGTTTCTGAATATCTACTAATCGATTCGTCTCAAAACATGACCACTATTTCGCACAATTACATTACTATTGAACCTCCATCATTATTAATATTCACTTGCCACTTGTTTAATTAACGAATAAAAACTTTAAAAACTACCCGACAAGCAATAGAAGTCTTCAAAAATATGAGATTAAAGTTTTTCACTTAATTCACTTGATTGCGCTTTGTTTTCATTTTTATTTGGTTTCGCAAAGTTGCCAGGTTTTCTCATAATGTTACAAAACAAAAATGTTTTTCTTCTCCAAATTATCATCAACAAGTTTTTTTTTTGTATCCATGACATTAGTTTAATTTTATAGTTGATATTTATATTTCAATAAAACTGTTTCGGCTTCGAATATTACCAGAAAGAGCGTGTTAAATAATAATGAAATAACCATTGTGGCAAATCTAGTAGCACTGGTTTTTTTCCGCTATATGTCAACATAACGCTGTTAAGTGTGGGTGTTTCAACGGCTGTTCACAGAGATGCCAGATATTTTCATAGAAAATATGTAATACTAGTCTATATCTGCTCTAACTGTTTTCACTAATAAAATGATGAAGATAATTCTTCATATCTGCAAAGATTTCCATTTTAACATGCGATTTGTCCGTTGATTAATGAACTTTCAAAGAATTACTGCAATCAAATGGTAATAGATGCTCACAGAGAAAAGTCTAAGTTTTTACCTCGCACTTTTTATGAACCTGTACAAATCTGTATTACAGTTAGGAAATCTGTATAAAATCTGTACTCTGATTTAAATCAACGCAAAAATCTACACAATACAGATAAATCTGTATAAATGGCATCTCTGGCTCTGCATTTTGTTTTTAGAAGGGCTAATGCCTAAATAAAAACAATTTCTTTTTTGTTTTGTTGTTAAGTTTACCAAATTAACTGCACAGTAAAATTTTAAATTTCAAACGAAAGGTAAAATTTTTTAAACGTCGAAATGATTCAGAACTGGTTCTAGAAATATCGTGTGTTGTCTTATAGTTGGCATCAAGCCATTTTTAAGAAAAAATCGGACATTTTGAGCCTGAGAGTGTAATAGTGCAATGTTTTGTTTTGGTTGCTGTCGCCGCTACTAATTAATAGGATGAATAAAGGACCAACGATAGGATGAATAAAAATCCTTTGAGATGGAATTAGGAGCAGGGTAGTGAACATATCAGAAGTATTTTTAGCTGATTTTTTGATCATTCTTTTAATTTCCAAGGAATGTGAATCCAATCTCCATGTGGAGCAAGGCGAATTGAGCAGAAATATGAAGAAAACATAGTGATTTTTGTGGGTAAATCAGGTTTTTAAAGTAACGTTCTTACAAATGAGATGAAATAGGGAGCCCTTACCCTATATGTTTCCACTCAGTCATTGCAAAAACTGAATTCAAAAGTCTGTCTGATTAGCTTTACATTGTATTTGACAGGTCGTTTGTTTGCTGTCATTCCAACCAACAGTCGTCACTCTGGTTATAGGAACTCTAATCAAATTCTACATCAGTAATTTCAAGCGTTTTCGAATTTGATCAACCGAGAATTACTTTGAGATTTTTCTAAAATAGAAAATGCACTTCGACCGTTAGGAATTTTCCACAAATCCAACTAAAACAAACTAAAAGGGTTGCTGTCGAAACTTATTAAACTTTCCATGAACGTCTCATGCATTTTCAATTAAACTAGAAATAGTTTCTGAACAATTTTTCGTAAATTTTCTATTAGTTTTCTATTTTTTAATGAATTTTTATTCGATTTATTAAAAAATCTGAGAAGATTTTTTGTTTTAAAATAATCCAAAAAATTGTCGTAATATCAAGATTTGTTTTAACAATTTTCTATATTAGGTGTACAACTTTGCTTCCGCCGTTTTTTCCAAAATTTAAAACTTTATTGCGAAAAAGTGCTTACAGATGTATTATTCAAAGTATTGTCCGTCGCTAGCGACAACTTTCTCCCATCTTTCCGGAAATTTTCGGATCCCGGCTCGAAAAAAGGAGTCCTTTTTTGACGCTATCCATGAAGCAATCTATTTTTCCAACTCTTCGAAGGATTGAAAATGTTGATCTACCAGGCCGTGTGTCATCGAACGGAATAGGTGGAAGTCAGAAGGGGCGACATCTGGGGAATACGGCGTGTGGGGCAAGACTTCCCATTTCAGCGTTTCCAGGTACTTTTTGATCACTTTTGCGACGTGAGACCGAGCATTGTCGTGTTGGAGGATGACTTTGCCATGTCACTCTTGATACTTGGCCGCTTTTCTTTTAGCACGCGACTAGGGCGCATCAGTTGCGTTCGGTAGCGATCTCCTGTGATGGTTTCACCCGGTTTTAAGAGCTGGTAGTAAATTGTTATTCATCTTTGAAGGTTTTTTCTCTTCCACCATCATGTTTGTCTTCGACATCGAAATCACCATTTTTAAAACGTTGAAACCACTCCTGACACGTTCTTTTACTCAGAGCAGCATCACCGCAAGTTTCTGAAAGCATTCGATGCGCTTCAGTTACATTTTTTTCGAATTGTAACAGAAAAGTAAAACTTCCCGCAAATGACGAGAATTGGGCACATAAACAGACATTTTCGAGCGAGAATAATACGAAAACAAGAACAACTGTCACTGAAACGGCGATGACAATTCATTAGGCACTGTACACACTCACTTTAAAGGCATTATCATCTATGTATTTTAACCAGCCTCAGCCGGTACAGCCACCTATCGGAAAACGGCGGAAGCAAAATTGTACACCTGATACATTTAGGGGTTAGTCTTTTTTGGGGCTTTAAGCACGTAACCGGATCTCATATTCTTTACGTTTCGTCTTCGACTCATCAGGGCATAACAGTTAACATTGCACTGTTATGCCATCAAGCAGTTCAAGCTTTTTGCAGAACACGGTTTGTTACGCACCAAAGCGCAATGTGTTTACTGACGTGCCGAACGAAAACGGATTTCTAACTCTTACTGGATTTTACCTCTACCCTTAATCCGTGATGCTATTGAATCACATAAATGGATTACATTATAAACTTTTCATCTGGAATGCAATATAGCATTTTTTGTCTGCTAGCTGACATAACAGTTCAACACAAACTGTTATGCAGTGATGAGTAAGAAGAAACGTGAATGTCCAATAAATTTTCTAAGCTTATGAATGTTCAATAAATTTTAAATAATTTTTACATGCGTGAAAGATTCTATATTTTTCCATGGATTTGTCATGAATTTTCTATGAATTTTATTAAATATTTCTTGTCACAATTTTTGCCTTTCTCATACAGAAAATTCCTGAATTTCATCTTGATCCAACTTCTGGTTCCGGAATTACGGAATGATTAGTGTAAAAAATGCAACTTCAAATTAACTACTTATTTTGCTCAGAGATGGCGTGACCGATTTTTACAAACTTAGATTAAAATGAATCGACTTGTGGTCTTATACAAAACTTTTGAATTTCCTCTGGACCCGATCTCCGGTTTCGGAATTACAGGATAAAGAGTGTTGAACGTTTCAAGCAGTTATACAGAGCAGTGACCTAATAAAAGCCATTTTCATTGACTCAAAATAGACGAAAATTTACGAGAAACAAATGTAACTACGCTTGCAAATTATGAGAACGAGACCCATATTCAGTCAACGACAAAGGCGGAACAGTAGTTTTAAAATTTTGTTCTTTCTTCCATTTGCTCTTTCGGTCAGTTGCGGTTGGTTGTCAGTGAAAACCGAATATTGTCCAATGCCGATATTCAACCAGAGCTTTGAGGATCGATAATGACAGAAAACGATTCACACTGATTTTTACCTGTTGGTGCTCGAATCTGTAGTAATTTTGGTTTCCGAAGAGGATCTGGGGTGTAATTATCTCGATTCGTCATATTTCAAACACTCTTTATAGCAAATCGTCACAGATTTTCAATAAATCGGTGAAAGAATGAGAATGAAGACGTTAGTTTGGTTTCGTCTTGTCATAGAGGAACGTTGGCAATTACTCATTCCTTTGTTTGAACTAGACACGAAAATGCTTCGTCTCTCTTCGTTTGTTTTGGATGCGATCATTCACGAATGGGACAGTTAAAAGAAACGAATATGAGGCTGTTGGATTGGATTCTTTCATTGAGAATGCGAGACAATTTTAAGCTCTGATACAGAGCAGTGATGCAAAAAAAATGGGCTTGCTGTGGGCTTAAATCAGTTCCAATCGATATGCCATGTCAGTACCTGTTATCAGTCTCCGGCTTCCGGTTCCAGAGACACCGGAAATAATGGTCACAAACTCTAAAATGGGACGACCTCACTTTTCTCAGCGGTGGCTAATGGTCTTATGATTCCATACATTACTCTCGAATTTCATCCGGATCTGACTACCGGTTAGAAAATACCAAGGTTATGAGTGTCCAAAGTTTCAAACCGTCTTATAAAGCGCACCGGCACATACATGGTGTGATACGGAAGAAGAAAACACAACACTGCCTCTATGAACGAAGCACGCTGTGTGTGGTATTCGATTTCGTACACGCGGTAAAGAAAACGAAAACCAACACCGGAGCTCGATTTTGAAACACAAGCGAATCCATCTGAGCACACATGAGTCCGAGTTTTCTTCAACCGTTTTCAACAAAACAGAATAACGGCACAGGCACGAATGTCTGTTACCGGTATGTGATTTTTGTTGAATACGGTGCTGAGGTAAAGACAGGATAGTGAAAGAAAAAAAGATCAACCTTCATATAGTTGACTACACAAAAAAGTACGAAATTTTCGAAACAGATTGTAGAATTATTCGAACCTATAGGCCTGACTCTCTTTAATGGCCCTTAAAACTTACTGCAACTTTGATAGTCTCCCAATTCCGGTTCCGGGAACAGTTTTCCAAAATGTCCAATATGAAACTAGAATCGATTTCTCGTGAAGTTTTAGTGAGAAAGGCTCCTTTACACCACTAGGTGGCTTAAAACAGATTTTTTTTTAATTTTAATAATCTCTCATTGTGTTCAATTTATTTTCTTTTTATTTTTAACGAGTTTTCGATGAATAAAAATAAAAGCATATGAATTAATAATGTTTTTTTAGTGCCTATCACACTTGACCAGAAACCAGGATTATTTTTAATAATATTTAAGAAATTCATCGTTTCTGTCGCGAACTTTTCATGAAACTGCTATGAATTTCCACTGTAATTTCTATTAACTTTCCACAATTTTTCGATTGATTTTTCTATTAATTTACCATTTCTATGGATTTCTTATGAATTTCAATAGATTTTATGGAAACTTTGTAAGACTTTTCTAACAATTGAAATTTTTAGAGTTTTCTATGACTTTTCCAATATTTTGTTTGATATTTCAATGATTGTTCTATTTATTTTGATTCAGTTTTCTATTCATTTTCGATTCTAATGAATTTCCATCAACTAGTCTCTCAGAACTTGTATACAAAAAAAACAAAATTGTTTTGATCAACTCCCATCCTTGATCATAAATAGATCACCAAGCTCCGGTTCCGGAAATCTCTTAGCTTAGTACTTAGTGCACTAGTTTTGCTTTTTCAAAAGTAAACTTACATCTTTCGTTTTGAGGCTTGGTGTTGATCGGGATGAGCTGGAACCGGACCGCGACGGGGGTCGATCATTTGTACCCTTCAGACTGCTGGAGCCGGCTTTGTCATTGCCATTCAGGCCAACACTGTCCCGGTCTCGGCTCTCCAGTGAAACATGATCGCCGTTCGGCCGAGGTGATGGAGTTCCCTGCAAAAGAAATACGAAGAATTTAATCAGGTGCTTTTTTTCACACTAACAAAATCTGGTGAGTAGTAGATCAAACCAAATCAACAACGGGCGGGAAAACTACGGATCCGTCTAAAATACACTAAGTTATCTAGAGAACAGAGTGTGCGCATTTACAACACCAACAACAACCTCAACAGAGCGAGCTATTACTGATGACTAGTGAGTTCGAAGGCAAATACTAAGAAAAAACAGAAAACCCACACACCGCCAAACTATAGATTGAGGCTGAAGGAACGAAGGATGACAGACTGGTATATCCGAAGGTGGGATGGGAGGTAAAGTTTGAGGGTGGCCTAGTATTGTTTGGTCCAGGGCAAACCTTACCGTTTCGTTTGCGACGTCCACTACCAATTCCTGTTCACTTTTGTCCCCGTCGCTTTCCTGTAAAATAATAGGCGTTTGAGTTTTGATAAACCGTACGCAAATTATGGAACTATTCTAAGGCAAAGGAATTTTTGACGTATCTCTCAAACGAATAACCGGACTGGTGGATTGGTTAGAAAACACACACTTCCACAGCGATTCCCAAATGGATTACAATACTGAACACTTCTCAATTTTGTAGATATAAATATGTGTATGCACCGGTTGCTACGTTCAAAGCTCACTAGCTCGCTCTGTCGGTTGATAGCGTAAATACAATTTGCTTGATCACTCAAGAACGTTTTGACGCGGATCAGATTGACAACTGTTATGACGGTACGCAAAAACTTGAGCAGCAAATTCTAATTCATAGATTCCCGCTCGATGTTTAATAAGATCAGAAGATGCATCTCAGTTTCTTTCTAACTCACAGTTAATTTAGGCAGTCAGGGTAACTTACGTGGTTAAGTTTTTCCTCTTTCCGTCGCTTATTTTCACTTTCAAGCTCCAAAGGGGATCGGGGTCGGTACTTCTCACGATCAGCAGGAGAAACGGAGTTGCGCTGTTGAGAAAAGGAGAAAAAAGTAAATATTGGGTTAGAGTTTTATTTCAATTATCTTTTCAGTTGAGTGTGATTTTTAATACAGTATTCGTAGTGTGGTTTATAATGATAATTTTTCACATCTTTTGATGTTATTGTTTACAGTGATTTTCATTATTTGAAAAACATGTTGAAGACATGATTTACATCCAATAGGTTGTTTAGAAAAAATAGAAATAATTCGATAGCTGACAGCCATTGTGAAGATAACGACAGTTACTTCAAAAGTAACTTATTTATGTTCATTTCGAATACGATCGAAAAGTGTTTACCAGCGGAACATTGTTGTGAAGCCAAGAAAACAAATCGGTGCTCAGTTATTTGTCTTTCAACCAACAGGTTTATTTGGAGGTATTTATGAAAACATGGTGTTGAATTCAACAGGACGAACTTATAACTATATTTATGGGAGTTTGAGCTTGAATTCTTGAAAGACTTTGGTACAATGATAATGTTATTTTCTGCATACCTTCCACAATGACAGGACGTCAAAGCAACAGAACTGAAAATGAATAGAAGTAGCCGATTTAGCAGAAACTCGTTGACATGAACTTGTTAGTGAATGGTTCTGAAATTTGCACTTCTTAATCACATCATCTACAAATTTAGTTCTTTCTAGAGAACTTCGAAGGACTTGAAATGACCGTCGACTTCCACATTCATATGCGATCTTAAGACCAGGAAGTTGCTTAAAGCCTTCTTCGGCATTGATTCCGCTAGTAGCGGAGTTTCAGACAATTTGATTACAGTTTTTATTTATTGGAAATGCATGTGTTTTTACAGTAGAAATTAGTGAATATCATATATGCAAATCGATCGATTGTAATCTTTTTAGTTTATCTTATATAATTCAAGCATAAATGAAATCATTCCTACGTGATGAAATCCGGTGCTGAGTTTCTACGAAACCCTTTTTTGTGGGGGCTAATGGTTCACTAATTGCGTTTTAGTCGCTGTTGCTGCTTTCGTTGTTTTTGCTGTAGCAAGCATCGTTATACAAGTTATATTGTATTGTTTTCATATTATAACTAGCTGACCCGTCGAACTTCATTTCGCCCAAAAATTATTTGTTCGAATTTATGTTCGGAAAGTAGAATTGTTAAACGACTAAGTGGTTAACGTTTCTCTTCAATATTTTTATGATTACTTCTCATACAATCAACGGAATCGACACACATTTGCAGCCAAAAAATAGAAACATCCACAAAAATTAATGTGAAATCTTGAAACACTTCTGTTAAGTAAAAATGTGATTCTTGCTTCCGGTAATCGACAAAAAAGTCCTTAACCAGAATTATGTATTGATAAACTAAATATAATGTTGTAGTGTTTCTCTTCTAGAGTTGTTCATTTTGTAGAGTAGGATATATTTACAAGTTGTATTTAGCCCAAATAACCAAAAGTTCGTAAAAAAAGATTTGTCTTAAGAGTCCGTTTGTCACCCGACACAACAGAACAAACTTCTCAGAACTTGTTTTGTACGTTCAAGCTGCCAAAAAAAGCCACGCGAACTTTAGAACTCTAATAAAGTGGATATTTTTCAGGTACTGTAAAACTTTTAGTTGCGTAACGACGTTTAAATTTTAATTTGATATTGATCTTACCAATTTGAACATTTTCACAGAAATTAAATGCAAAATGGCAGTCTCAATCCAATATGGTAATCATCTTGAACATTGGTCCAATTGCCACTTATTAAGTGAGCTTAGAATAATCTAAATCATTCAATAGCAAAATGCAAGCAAAATCTCTTAGTTTGACCTTAGCGCTCCTACATCACAATCTTTTCATTGATTTATTGAATAATTTTATGATTTGGTCAACTCACGCTCACAATGACCAATATTAATACGTCTGACTCCATTACATACAATCCATCAACTGGTGAACGATTTTGTTCTCCTACCTACAGCGGTATTAGTCATTTAGTAAGCAATAATTCTGATACTCAATTAGGCACGTGGCTCGAAATGACAAATCACATGGATCAAGTGTGCATGTGAAATATCCACACAAAACAACTCGTTACGCACCAAGCAATTTCTTCACCGATCTAGTATTCTTTTCTTCGACGGCTCAAAACTTATGCAACTTGTTTTGCGCCAAACACTTATCGATGATCTAGAAATCATTGATGACTTTTTCAACGGAAAATTCCATTTCCATACAAAACAACTTTATGGATTTTTCTCACTTTTCCGGCAAATTTTATTATATTATTTTATATTATATTGCATCGTTTTATAGTATACTAGCTGAATTACCCGGCGTTCCTCGGAAATGTTTCGTGAAGGAAAGTCCGAAAAAAATTCTCTAAGTTGTTCTGCTTAGTGAAATACTATGATTCCAGTGAAACATAACTTAGACGGCAACTCGGTCGAACAATACTCCGTTCATGTTCAGATTGCGACTATTTCCACGTAATTGCTCAAAAATTTCCATCTGATAATAATTATTTTATAACAAAAGGCTGTTTAACATCATAACTACATTCGTACTATAGAATAACGTTTTTATATAATTTATTTCACCCCGGCTTTAACCATTTTGGTCGTTCATCGGGGAAGAAAACCTGTAGAAAAACGATTCAGTTAATATAAATGTTGCTGAAAACATATTTACATCACCTTGAGTAGATAGTTTTCTCAATTTACATAAAAAAACGCACATTGATTGTATGATTTCGTCAATTCGAATCAATGTGGAGAATACTTATTCCCCCTCCCTCAAGTGAACATTTTTGTGAACCTCACTTAGTTGCTAGAAATATACTGTACTCGTAAAGACGTACCAATTTTTCGTAAAACTCGATCACTTTTCCTTTACCTTTTCATGTTCGGGGCACTTACTCCACTCTCTCATCCTCAAAATAACCTTTTAATCTGTTTTGATTTAACTTCCTTTTTGTCAGTGAACTTAATACAGATCTCCTCCATGATTATTCTGAGTAGTGTAGAAAGTATCCGTGCTTTTCAAAAAATATTGATTCCCACCTTTGGTACATGTGCCAAACTTGGTGACGATTCGTTTAGTTGTTTCGTAGCTATGCTGAGACTTGAATACACTCACGTTCATAGGCAGATAAGTTTTATTTTCCTTTAGTTCTTTGAATTCCCCGGCAAAATGGAACCAGATCTTTTGAAATTATTTGAAGAAAACAGCAATACGCTCAGTAGTTCCGGAGTTATGCCATTACAAACATTACACCCCCCTTTTCAAAGCCATTTGCTACATCCGCCCCCCATATAATCATATCTAGTATATGCAAAATGTTTCTATGGTCCTTAAAAAGAATCAATGAGCCCTACTACACTCCGTCCCCCATTAAAATACCCTTACTCAGAAGAGCAAGAAGTATTTGTGCCAAGTTTGGTGGCAATCCGTTCAGTAGTTTCGAAGTTATGCCTTTTTAAACATTACACCCCCCTTTTTAAAGGCACTTGCTACATCCACCCCACGTATAGTTATATCTAAGCTATGCAAAATGTTTCTATGGTCTTTAGAACGTATCGATTCTTGTCAAGTTATATGAAGAATCTTTCCAAGTCGGGACTCGAACATACTTACGGTAACTTTTTTTCCCAGATGGCTCAACCGATTTTACCATCTTAGATGCAACTGAGAGGATTTCAGGTACCATACGAATATTCCGATTTTTATTCTGATCCAACTTCGGGATTCGGAGATAGAGTGCTTGAAGTAAATTTCAAGAGTTTTTTGTCATAAGTAACCACCATGTGAAGGGTAGCGAATTCTTTACATTGGGTAATAATTTTTTCTAGTTTGCAGATCAAGATAGTCTAGGGCCTTAACTAATATCATATTTTCATCAAATCAAACTCAAATTTACAAGTCTTATAATATCCAAGTCCGACCTTCAATTTGTAGTTTGTCAATCGAAACCGCCATTTAAATCGAAGGTAAAAAAAAATGTTTTTTTTTAATAGAACTTAAACCAATTTCAGTTCATAGTTCATATTTTCTGATGGTCTTATGATCCAAAATTCCGGTTTTCGGTACCGGAAATACCGCAAATAGTGGTTAACATCTTTACAATGCAGCAGACTTCATTTTCTCAAACATGGTTGAATCGATTTTCACTAACTTCAATTCAAATGTAGCATTTAAATGTATTAAGCAAAATAAGTCTTTAAAACTTGATTATTCCTGATGTAATATACACGAGATAATGAGTAATATTAGAAAGGCACCATTACACCACTAGGTGGATTAAAACAGGCTTTGGGACTTTGGGACAAAGTCGCATAAAAAGAGTCTTGACAGCATTGGCCGATGACGTGTTGGTTATTGTATGTCGTGAGTGGTTTGATTTGAATTGGATTCTTCCGCTTCCAAAAACCAAGTAAGAAGGAGTAGACCTCTCCAAGTTCATAGGTAATACTGGAATAACATTACGCAGGTCAGGGAAAAAAACCTTTTCTGTTTTTACTGTTTTTCTGTTCTATTCATACATTTATTTTATCCAGGAACTGATCGGTGCTCAAGTAGCACATGTAACTTGTTCAAAAAAAATAAAAACAAAACAGATGCTGCATAATGGTCGCATGACAAACACGACGAAACAAGTCGTATTATGATGGTGACAATGGAGTCAAAATAATGTTACGAATTGACATCTCATCATACTTAGTTACAATAAGTTCCTAAGTAACTTTTCGGTAATCTAACTCTTACGACACGCTCGCATTGACTGTTTTTAGTCGCCAATTGGTCACCGTAACAAAATGCGACAATAACAAAGTGACACACTGTAAGACAAAGTTAAGTATTGATTTCATATCGGTTACCGCATTCGTTGTGATGCAACAAAGAAATACAAATACAGTGTCGGTTGAAGGCATCCGTACATTATCCCGGACAATAATATTAAATCAATAAGTAGAAAATTCCTTCAATTTAAAAAAAAAATCGGCTAAAGGTAAATCTGCGCTTATTCGCAAATTGTTTGCCGGTACATATTCGAAGCAAACTTGTTTCGTTTTGGGAAGTACATTCGCACTAACAGAAAGAATATTTCTACACTTTGTCACGGCAGTGTATGCATGGAAAAACTTATACCAATGGCTACCATTAGAGTGCCTATAACCAGAGTGACGACTTCTCATCCGTAATGTTGGCAACAATTCAAAACGTTCCATTAGCTTTACATTGAATTGACAGGTCGTTTGCTCGTTTGGAACTAGTAGCTGTCATTCCAAACGAACAGCTGTCGTCACTCTGATTATAGTCACTCTAGCTACCATTATGAACGGGGAATGAAATATTCATTAAATTTGAATAAAAGTGCAATTTTTAATTATTGCTATTGGTCAACTGTCTTAACTTTGGTATATGGAAAACTAATATTAATCATAAAAAACTCTAATATCTGAACACATTTCGACTTTTTAGCTGTATATTTCATATGACGGGAATAAAAATATGAATATTATATTGTATGTCGATGTTCTGAAACCCAAAATATCGAAGGCGCGCACGTTTTCAATAAGTACAATGATCAACTTCACCATAAATATCGAATAGCACTTCAATTTTGAGTAGATATAGTGAGTTTAAAGAATATTGAATTCTATATTTTAGCTCTCATTATCGGATGACAATTTTTGGCCGTAAATGTTGAATGGGAAAAACAACAACAAATTGTAATTTGACACAAACTTATATTTTCTGTTTCATTGTGACTGATTTGCGCGCTGAATCAAATCAAATATTCTTTATTGAGAAGTTGTTTGGCAACCCTTTGTAAGTCGCGCAAGCTCCGCCTCTTACGCTTTTCAGGTTACATAGCAGTTATAATGCACGTTGCAAAGTCTTCAACTTGTTCCATGAATTTGTGTCATATAAGTTACTGTCATTAAAGTGTAATAACGTGTGCTACTTGGGTGATTGCAATATTTTTGATTGTTGAATCAGAAGTACTGGATTCACTAGATATCGGTGCTGAACGGTTGTCTTTGGTTGAAGACGTCTTCTATTGGAGTTTCAGCGTGAGCAGGTTGTTTACAAAATTGACATGTATTCAGCTGATTCTCGTAGGTAGCCAGCGTTTTACAAGGGTACCTCATACACCGAACCACAAATAACATAACATAGAATTGCATTATGTAAAAACATTCGCACAACATTCCGAATACCGGGGGGAAAATTCCACCGCACCTCCATTTCGATGGAAAGAATTTTTCCGTACTGCGAAATATTTTCTCGAATTTCCGGGCCCTCTGAAAAAGTCCGGGACCGTCCGGGCGTTCTCCCCTCGACTGAGTCACAGAAGCACACATCTGCTTGGCTGGTAAATGGTGCAAATAAACAGATAAAATACATTTTAATCCATCATTGAGACATTACAATTTGGAATAGTGGAATTTTCCATTTGACAAATTAGGTTTTTTTGAACTACATGTAAATGGGATTAGGTCACCCGTGGAATTCTTTTGTTTATGTGTGTACATTTTCCATTGAAATCTTATAATTTTGTTTTCCATTAAAAAAAACAGTTCACATCAATATTTGTTCAATTGGACTCTATTTGCAAAATGGTTCGAAATTCCCCTCGATTTTTCCAATGACAAAACTGAATATTTTTTATAATTACATTATTAAGTACAGTACTCTTTAGCATAGATATTTTGCACGTAGAGTTTTTAGCAGAATACTTTTTTGGCAACGTAATTGTTCGACTGTGACGTAATATCAAGGTAAAGACTGTCCCAGAAGGTATGGATGTAACCAAAAACCGCTGCCATTTCGCAATGGTTCAGAATCTGTCAATTTTTATGGCTGCGTCCTATTGTTTACACTCTTCTCTAACCACTTGTGCAGTTGTTTATTCGTTTTCATTAGTTTGTTTCGAAATGCGTGGACTTTCAGCAGAACAACATCGAAAAATTGTGTACAAATGGTGCACAGAACGCGGACTGTTACTGAGAAAGATAGTGAAAATGGAAGGAGTAAGTGGAAAAGCCGTGCGAAATGCAATCAGGAAGTTCGGTGAGGGTAACCTTTGAGGATAAACCGAAAACGGGTCGAAAAAAAGGTCCTGTTAACCCTCAGTTGGATAAACGTATACTGAAGGCGTTCGAGCAAAAGAAAGAGGTTTCAGTTCGGGATGTGGCCAAAAAAGTGGGCACTTCGAAGACAAATGTTCTTCATGCTAAAGAACGTTTGAATCTTCGAATCTATAAGAAGCAGAAACAACCAAAACGTAGTCCGAAACAAGAAGCATCGATCAGGCCGAGGGTTCGAAAGCTGTACAATACGATTCTTGCTGGAAATTTGAACTGCATAATCATGGACGACGAAACCTATGTGAAACAAATCCTTGCCAGGACCACAATATTATACGGTGCGAGAAGGGCAAGTGTTAAACCAGTCCGAGACATCGATTGAAGTCGAAAAATTCTTTAAGAAAGCTATGGTCTGGCAAGCAATTTGTAGCTGTGGTAAGATTTCGAAACCCTTCATCACCACTGCTTCAATGAACAGCGAAATATACATCAAGAAATGTTTACAAAAACGACTTCTGCCCATGATTCGAAGCCACAAGGATCCTGTTGTATTCTGGCTAGATCTTGCTTCTTGCCACTACACGAAATCAACGGTAGAATGGTCACTTGTCACTTTCGTCCCAAAAGACATGAATCCACCAAATTGCCCACAACTGCGACCAATTAGGAATTTTGGGCATTAACGAAGGCACATCTTAGGAACCACGGCAGACGAAACCATTGAACAGTTCGAAAAAGATTGAAAAAAAGTGTTAAAACTTGTCGCCAAGAAGTCTGTATGGAATTTAATGAGGAACGTTCGCAAGTAGGTGCGCCAGCTAGTCTACAATGGCTAAGTAGCAAATGTTGAGAATAATATTCTGTTGTTGTAGTCTAATATCATCAGTATATCGAATAAAATTTGAATATCTAACACTTGTGAATTATTTACAGCGAAATCAAAGTGCGTCCATACTTTCTGGGACAGTCTTTATTCAGGAAATATGGCATTATCTATACATTTAAATGGCTAAATCGATTCCAGCCGTCATCGTAAAAATTAAACCTTCACACTCTGCTGGACCCGACGGTATCCCGGCAGTTGTCTTGAAGAGTGCAATAGTAACTCCCTTATGCCAACTGTTTCAGCTATCACTCACGACCGGTGTCTTTCCCGTTATGTGGAAATGTTTTCAGTTCACAAAAAAGGATACAGAAAATTGACAATTATCGTGGAATTACTGCCCTAAGCGCCATCTCTAAATTGTTCGAATTAGTAGTTCTGAAGCCAGTTTTCGACCACTGTGAACAATACATCGCGGAAACTCAACACGGATTCATGCCGGAACGCTCCACTGCTACTAACCTTCTATCTTTTACTACGTACATAATGGATGCTATGTCTAATGGCTTCCAAACGGATGCTATTTACACGGATCTCTCCGCGCAGCTTTTGATAAAATCAATCACGCTATCACGATCACCAAACTGGATAGACTGGGTTTCGGTTCCAGTATTCTTCGATGGATGCAATCCTATCTCTACAATCGATAGCTGGCGGTTGAAATCAATGACAGTCTATCGCAGGAGTTCTTTGCATTTTTCCGGAATACCTCAAGGAAGCCATCTCGGTCCACTGATTTTCCTCCTAAATTTCAACTATGTTAATTACTCACTGGAAGGCCCACGAACCAAGCTATACTAAAGAATCAAGAGTGCAGAGGATGCTTCATCCCTGACCATTTTTTCAAGGTGGTGCGAGATCAACCGTATGACTTTAAACATTAGCAAATGCTCTATTATCACGTTCACTAGCAAGAAAGACCCTTTGCAGTTTGATTATTGCCTCCGTGATGCAGCAATTGAAAGAGTCACTTGTGTCATGGATCTTGAAGTTTATCTAGACGAACAAATGAATTACAAGCAGCATATTGGTTGCACACTTACGAAGGCTTCTCCTTGTTTGGGATTTGATATGAGAACTGGCTAAGCGCTTTACAGATATACCTATACTGTTTGAAGTCGCTCTAATACTTCGTTCCATAGCTCTCCGCAACAACAACCTACTCAGATTGCCTCTACGTCGTACTAAAGACATCAACGGTGTCGTCATTTAAATAATCTTAGAAATCATTAGGACTTAAGTTAGTCTGTTGATTGAATAAATAAATAAATAATTTATTGGTTACTCGGCCACTCATGGAAGTTGACCATCAATATAAACTTCCCTTTCCGAGTAGTCTACACAGAACAAAATATTTTATGAATTTACATCAATTTTCATACACATACAAAATGTACTTTCCAGTTCTACATTTTTCAGTATACTGTGAAAGTAAAACTAAGCGTTTTTTTTTAATGTACAGACTAGTTTATTGAAAAAATCCATGCATTCCAATTTAATTTTGGTTTCTCGTGGTTTTAAATAAAATTTTCTTATCGATGTCTTTTTTATAGTACTCTTGATTTGCATATTGTTATTTTGATTTTTTTTTCTGTGTAGATAGTCGCGTGGTATCGGTAGCGGTTACCAACTGGCTAAGAATAACACTACGGTCCCCCTGTCCCGGTCCACCAAACAGATAAGCCGTATGGCATCCAGTGGACTTATTTCAATCAAGATTTGATCCACTGGTATCCTGTTTCATGTCGTAAAAGGCAACCAAATCGGGAGTTCGTAAGTCAAGGTGTATTTCCGTGCCGATGGTTGAATGGCACAAGGAGCATAATTAATGCAATCGCAAACGGAACATTTGTGGGCTTTGCCCTTGCGGAGCTGTTCCGCATTGACACAGCTACGAATCCAAGTTTATGGTTCCCCATATTCATGAGAACCTGTGTATGGGGAGCTTAAATCTAAGGATATTCTATCGTTTCTCATCGAATGTGGTTAGGAGCTACAGTCAGAGGTGTTCATCGTTCTGACTGGAGTAAACGAATTCTTGCTGTATTGACATTAAAAGGTTTTTCGCTGATTGTTTGGCATCCCTAGTGGAGTATCGAATTTACTTCTACTCAAATATATTGCATTCTTCCGAGAACGCAGAATAGTGTCGCTTTTATCAAATTTCTAAATCCTTTCGGCGGTTGGAGGTTTTATTAAATGTGCATTCTGCACCAACAGATCGTTCAGCATCCTTTTTGAAATAGTAACTTTCGTTCCATACATTAATCATATTGCGAACTTTGACTGTTTGGGTCCATGGCAGAATTGGGATTTTTTTGTTAACCATGAATTCACATACTTCATAGGGTCGAAGATGATCTTAGTATAAAATAAGCTCTTTGTGAAGTCATTATCAAGATCATCTGCGAAAATCCTCGCTCGCAATATTGATTAGGAGTGCTAAATTGAAATGAAAGGTTTTATGGTCCCAGACGGTATTCCTGAATCTCCCTTGCCTTTCGGTTCCGGAATCATAAGATGATGAATGTTAAAAAAATTCAAATAGTCAAATAAGCGACGCACTGGAAAAAGACGGTTAAAAGTCTGTACTGACTTTCACTGATTTTTAAGAGCTAACGTGTCTTCGAAGAAGTTTTACAAGATTATATTACGCTTCTTTTGAAAGTGGCACCTTAATTTTTGTTAAGGGGGTAGCACCAATTTCGAATAAAAATATTTTTTTTTCACAAAAAAAAATTTTTTTTTCTATCTCATTTTGAAGAAAAAAACATTTGAAGTATTTTTGCTGAAGATATAAATAGTGTAAAAAAATTATTTTTTGAGATATATTCACTTTATTTTAAAAACAAATTTTTTTGTTTCGATTATAGAGGTTTTAACCTTAAGGTCATTGGCCTCTTCGGACCAGAAAAACTTTCTGACCCTATGTGCGGGGTTGGGAATCGAACCCAGGCGGTCTGCGTGAAAGGTATCACGCTATACCCGTCCCCTTTAAAAACAATTTTTTTTGGATTTATCTACGTAGAATCTACCTCAATTACCTAATCAGAACAAATTGGCTCAAATGGCACGTTCCCCTTGATATTTGGAGATTTGTGCCTCAATGCTTATGCTTGCACGCGCAACTTAAGCAAATTGTAGGGATTTTTATTTTGTTTACTTTTTGATAATTAACCATATTATAAAAAATCTAAGTGGAACTCGATGCAATTTTTTTGGGTTTTAAATATTGAAAATTCGAAAAATTATCAAAAGTTCAACACATATTTAAAAAAATGGAAAAATGTTTTCCAATCAAAATATGAAAAAGTATTGCAAAAGTACAAACCTTTACGAAGAGATTTCATTTTTAAACGTGTAAATAAATTGAGTTATCACGAAGCAACACGTTTTTTAAGATGATATATTGATCATGCGACGCTCACTTAGAGATGTGCGAAGCAGCTCATACCGGTGAGCATCTCCGAACCGATCAGCTCACTGAAGGGAATCGATTCAATGTATCAGCTCATCAGCTTTGAACTGAAGGTTTGTTTTGAGCGCCGTTTTGCTTTCAGATGCATGATCGAAATCATTGATGCACAAAGAACAATGCTATGCGAACTAACTTGTTCGCGAATTATTATTATGTCATATTTGAGAATATCTACAAAAGTGGCATCCCTGAATGTACCTTAGCCTACTGAGTGAGAGGTAAGATTTCTTATTGACAACGGCTCATTCAATCTGTTAAGGTCTGAGGACAGAGGGCCACGTGTTGAGTTTTAAATCGACCACGTGGCTCGCTCAATTCCCTTTGCGCATCGTATTTCTCTTGTACTCTCTCGTATATGAGCAAACTGTACCGGGTTGCCAGCATACATTTTATTATTTTGAAGAGAAGCTTTATCACATTAATCTATCGTATGGGTTGGACATTACATGGATTCCAATGAACAATGAAAAAATAATCAACTTTCACAAGGATTGAATGTCTGTGTGTTTGGCAGCCTTGTCGAGCCAATTTTATTTCTCTCTCCTTTTTCAGAATGCTATCAATGGCGGATGCATTGAAACTGACTTTGTTTCACAGAAAAATACAAGACTTTATTTTTATCGCGATAACATATATGTTTTTATGTACTAATCGCATCTAAACTAAATTATCTAGACTTTGTCACGGTAGATTTATGATACAAGCCTTCAAAGCCGAGATATTCGATGAACAAGTAGAGGTATGTATTACCGAGCGTTCCAATTTTCAGCAGTTCTTCAGTCAGAAAAAAATACAACACGACCGCTAAACTCTATGAATCATTCTGAAAATTTCACAGAATATTCTCAACTAAATTTCGAAGACATTCTCAGGTGGGGTTTTCTATATTCTGCACCGTTTCCAAGAAAATTTAATAGCAAAAAACCTACCACTTTACGGTACTGTCCTCAGCCCTTAAAGAAGGATAAATAAATGGAAAACGAACAAAAGCTCATGCACACATTTCTTCTCATTTATAACTCGTTCTTCAAGAGCCGAAAATCCGTTCAGCTTGTAGATTGTTTCCACCTTACCAGCAGGGATACGAGGTTATTTTTAAAAAAAAATCTGTGATCAAACCAAAAACCTGTCTGTGCAAAATCTGTGCACGTTTCCCAGTTTCCATAATAACTAATCAGAATCATTTTGGTAAGCAAAAAAAATAGATCTCACTATTTCCTAACACTCTGTAATGTTCGGTGCTTAACTGTGATCAATTTCAAAAATCTGTGCCATTTTTTAAATCTGTGCAAAAGATTGAAAATTTGTGGAACACAGATTAATTTGTGAACCATGCATCCCTGCTTACCAGTTCGGTGAACTAGTGAGCTGCGGTTCTTTTAAAAAGAGTTGTGAGCTATCAGTTCTTTTTAAAGATTCGATTCACTGGAATAGCTCAGGAACAAATTGCCCATCTCTAGACACAAATCTCCAAATATCAAGGGGAACGTGCCATTTGAGCCAATTTGTTCTGATTCCTGATTCCTCTACGCTCACTGCAAAAGCGAGTTACAGAAATAGCAGACACGTGACACCCTCCGTTTCCTAATCATGCATGGTTTCAGCATGGCCATAGTGAAAATGAGTCACACGAATAGTACTCGGGATATTCTTATTATAAAATAAATTGGATTGGGAATATAATTTCCTAAAAGTATTGTAAAAGTTTGCTGCATTAACTTGCATATTTCGCTTCGGTACAAGGTTTCCTAGGTAAAAATAGTAAAATGATGTATAACTTTTTCAGAAAAGAATAAACCTACAAACTTATGGGATTTTTTATTTTCTACAATTATTCCAAACAAAATATGTAAAAAAATAACTTGAAACAAGTTATGATTAGAAAACTAGTTTTAAGGGGGTTGTCATAATTCAATAACTAAAACTAACTTTGGAATGGCCTAAAAAAAGTTCGATCGAGTTCCACTTAGATTTTTTTTATTGTATTGGGCATATCTTTTTCTATAAATTCTGTAAAAATCAGCTGCATAAGGTTGCATATTTCGCTTCGGTGTAAGGTTTTATCATAGGTAAAAAAGGTGAAATGTTGCCAGGAAACAACAAACCTATGCACTACCTTCAACAAAAATATGGGATTTTTTATTTTCTTCAATTATTCCAAACAAAGTATGCATAAAAAAATAACTTGAAACAAGTTATGAATAAAAAATTGATTTTAAGGGGGTTGTCACAAAAACGCTGTGTATATCTGAAACGGTGCGACCTACACTTTTGGTATATTTGACAAAGTAAATTATTTTTAATAGTTCTAAAAGTTTGTCGAAGAAAAAAACTTTCTATCTCTTCAGAAAAAAAATTATGGTTATATTTTTTAGTCAAAATAGGCCATGAACAATTAGGAATAGAATCAAATTACGCGGTATATATTTGTAAATAATTTCTTAAAAGCAACTATATGCATTAAAAGAACGGTTTGGCAACTACTGATTTATGTCTACGTTTTTATTGATTCGAACCACTGTGCGACGCATTGAAAGGCATTCAGGTTTTGTAAGTAGTAGGATGATGAATGTTATAAGATTTATGATGCAAAAACAGTGACGATATCTTCAAGACTGGTATCAACATTATTCCTATTTGTTGTTGTGGTTAGTTGATGACCAAACTCATTCTCGGATTGACACTTATCAATCAGCTTAAAAATGCTCAAAAGAGTCACGATGATATTTTCGAAAAAAAAATTTTTTGAGTGCCTTCAACCAGGCCACATTAAAAGCGATTTTTTCCCTCACATTATACCTGTCCCTTACAGAAAGTTAATTTTCCAGAATTCATTTGGAATATATTGAATAAAACATTGTATAATTCGAGGCACAGGATCTATTATAAATCAATTTCATCAACCTGTTCGGATGTTCAAATTATTTACGCCAACAATGTACCTTGCGCCTCCATCGGTCGTTCATCGATGGAGGCTGGATCTAAATAATACGAACTCATAACGACACAACGCGTCACCTACGCGGGTCGAGTGGGGCGTACTTACCATTCGTTCCTCGGCGGACGGTCCTCCCAGGGGCACCTTCAGATCCTCCCGGTGCAGGTCCGGCGGTGCTTTCAGCAGACTTTGTGGTGTTCCATGCGGGCCCAGTCCCATCGGACCGCCGAATGCCGTCAGTGGACCGGCCAGTGCTCCCAGGCCCGGTATCGGTTGCGGTGGTCCTCCCGGGATTTGCTGTGCGTGAATCTGTTGCTGCGACGGGTGTGATGTCATTGGCGCGGTTGGCGGTTCGATTGATCAGTTGTCACGGGATTGGGTGGATGGCAGCAGCACGGTGAAGCGGACGGGACGAAAACAGAAACGAAAAGAGAAAACGGCGGGGTGACAATCAAAAATTAATTAGTAATATTGCAAACGAGTTGCTAACCGCGTCGGTTCTCGGTGCGATGTGCGGTTTTAGCGAACAATACAATTGTACTACATTTATTATAATATGAATGGGCTGAACAGTGGAATACGGCAGGATATGGTAGCAGGATAATTATAATGTATAAATGATTTAATTGCATTGTTGAGATTATCATTATGCACCTACGGAATGCTACCTACAAACATAAATTCGAGGGCGAGCGGATGAATTACTCTCGGTTGCAAACACAGGTCTCTATTTGTGTGGGTGTGTGTGTGTGAGTTTATCGGTGTGATGATGTCAAACAAACCAGTCATGCAAATGTTTCTACAGCATTTTTGTTGTTGTTGTTTTGTTTATGAGGAGGTGTGGGAAACCAGGCAAGGGCGAAGGGAGAAGCAACATCAAAGTGTGTGATATGTTAAATATGGATGGCAGCGATTAAATTGTCCGTTTAAATAATGAGTGAAAATACTCATAAATGCAAATGGATAGACTTGACTATCCACAAACATGTCCGGTTTATTGATAAACGTTGGTGGCCGACCACAGGCCATTCCGTTCCGCGTGAATGGACCTCGATCGGGCGCTTTTCCCGATGTTGGTTCCGACGACCGTGAATGTGGTGATTTGATTAAACATTATGACAGCGGAACGTGGGCTTCGGTTAGGACCGTGTGCGGCCGTTTGATTGACGGTAAGTCCGGGGGGTTTGGTAGGGCGATCCGGTGGATAACGCGACACTTTTTCATTTATTGTGGTCGGTCGGTGGTAGGTTCGCCACGATTTACCACTGCTTTGCGTTTGTCTGGCGGTGGGATGATTTTTCCTGCCGATTACCGCATAGAGTGGGAGAGATGTTGATGAGCAGGATATTGAAATAAAGCCTTTAAAGCTTATTGCGAGTGAGTTCTTGTGAAACGTGACGTGATGAAATTGAAATCCCGGAGTTTATATTTGATGCATTTTGACAGTAATTCGTGTTTCGTAGAGGTAGTGATATTTTTGTCGAGCCTAGTAAGGTGAAAGCCCATAACGTTTCCTCACTAGCGTAATCTTTTGATTATTCGAAAAAAAATTTGATTTTTAAATTGAAATTTTAAGAAAGAATCCTAAAGAAAGGATTAAGAAAGTGTTCCCGTACACGATAAATTCGTCACGATTTCCGGCACAGTTCCACAGTATGAGTATATTAACACTTGTCCGGCTCAGTACCAACACTAAATGGTGCCGGACAAGTGTGAATACACGCATTGAAACTAGGAATACTACCGTGCCGGGACTGGGCCGGATCGGAAAGGTTTGAATAAACCTTAACTCGTTACGCGCATTTGATTAGAACGACTTAAAATGTGGTTTCCGTAAATGTGATAGAATCACGTTTACCATGCACTCAAACTGCCAAATGTTTTTTGAGATAAATAAAAAAAACAAGAATATCAATATATATTTATGAATTGTTACTTTGGACCGGTTTGTTGGATTCAGTTGTGTAAACTGAAGCTTAATCGATATTCTAGTTTTTTTTTATTTACCTCAAAAAACATTTGGCAGTTTGAGTGCATGGTAGAGGTGATTCTATCACATTTACGGAAACCACATTTTAAGTCGTTTTAATCAAATTTTCAAAAAAATGGGAAAGGAAAATTGATTTTTAAAACCCCCTCGTTCTAGTCGTTTATTGACAAATAAGATAAATTTTACAAACAACATCCCTTTTCAGAGGCACTTACTACAAACTCCACCTATTCGATCATCTCTGCAGTGAATATCTAAGCTTATCGAGATGACCTCTGAAATGCAAGAAGTACCTGTGTCAAGTTAAGGGAGTTACTATGGAACTTTGCCGATACATAGAAAAAATTTGACTTCCAGTTTTTTTTTATTGGCGACGCTTGCTATTCTTACGACCAACTTTTAGTTGTTATAAGGAGTGTATCGAAAATAAGCTATCCACATCCATTTGTGTTTTACGCATGTATTTATGATGGTTTTTTTTTATTCTCAGATCACAGCATGCTATGCGTTTGGCTGTCAGCTTTCGTTTGTTTACTTGTTTGTGCGGTTGAAGTTCTGCGTTTTCAAAATGTCGCGTATTGAAAAGGAAGTGAAAATTAAGGCTAAGTGAGAAGGGTATTACTATGCGAAAATTGGCGAAGCGGTTTGGAATTCATCATGCCAATGTTAAAACCATTCGTAACAAGTTTGGGGAACACTATTCTTTGGATGAGCTACCAGGAAGAGACAGAAAACCAGGTTCTTCCAACCCGTAACTGGACCAGAAAGTGGTATCTAATCATGAAGAACAAATCAATGTCAGTTCGTGCTCGCATCTCATCCGACACAGTCGAAAATTGCTTACGGTCGAGACGATAGAAACAAAGACAATACAGTGCAGTGAACAATAGAGTGTACAAAATGGGCAAATACGATTTAACAAAGCCTGAAACTTGGCTTACAAGTCCAAATTCAATTTGTATTGATTTCAAGCGCTGCAAAGTTAGACCAGCAGCAACCGAAATTGAAATCTTGCTGAAGGAACGAATGCATCTAAACGTTAATGATGTAAGTGAGTTTCAATTCAACAAGGCGTCTAACTGTGTGTACATTATGTTCAAACGTGAAAAAGATGCAATTGCATTTGCTTCGGTTAATAACGGGGTGCACAGTATTGATCATGACAATGTTAAATATAAAATCCCTGTGTACATGGTGGACAATGCCATAGAAGTACGCATGCATGACCTTCCCCCGCAGACCAGCGATCAGTTTGTTCGGGAAAGTATGTCGCAGTACGGTGAAGTTCTTTCCATCGAAAGGGAAGTATGGCGGAATTTTTTCCGGGTATCCGGAATGGCGTGCGAGTGGTACGTAAAGCAATTCCATCGTACATCATTTGTGATCAAGACGGGATACATCCGTGTAAAACGCTGATTACGTATGAAAATCAACTGGTTACATGTCAGTTTTGTGAATAACCTGCACACTACGGCAAACCTTGCACTGAAACTACGGAAAGGATATCTTCAAACAAAAACAAGGACAACCGCCCAACAACGGAAACTAGTGAGCGCAGTACTCCTGTTGCATCATCAAACCAACCGGCAACTGCAATAAATGCACAACAAGGCGCGTCTACAGCAACTAACAACGAACCCAAGACTGCGAATTATAAGGAAAACGAAGAAAAAACTGAAACCAACAACGATACCACCGATGCGGCAATGGAGGACGAGACGAGCCACAAACAAAGTGCCCCTCAATCATCGCAAGGTAAAAATGGAAGCTCTTCTCCCCCTAGAAAAAGGGTGACAACGAGATCCAACGATAAAAAAATTATTTTATCTAACAAAAACATGTCTTATTCAGCCACGTAAAACTTGTACGTAAATTGGCCTGAATAAAAAAATTTTTATAAAAAAAAATCAATGTCAATACGTGATTTGACCAAAAAAGCAGGAACGAGTGTCGGAATGATCCAACGTATCAAGAGGCGAAATCACCTGAAGACCTACAAGAAGCAGAAAATCTCGAAACAAATTGTAGAACAGAAGAAGCGAGCAACAACTAGGGCCCGGAAATTGTATTCGGGTCTTTTGCAGTGTCCGGATGCATGCGTTTCGATGGACGATGAAACTTATGTGAAGGAGGACTCAAAAACCCTTCCAGGCCCAAAATACTTTACTGTCGTCGTTGGGGAGGATGTGAGCTATGTGGACAGGTCGATTCAAGTGGAGAAATTTGGTCGAAAGGTACTAGTATGGCAAGCAATTTGTTCCCGTGGTTTGAAGTCAATCATTTTTTACACTACCGGAACTATAAACGTAGAAGTCTATCGATCTGAGTGTCGCCAGAAAAGATTGCTTCCTTTATCCAAGAAGCATAGTACACTTCCACTCTCAATTGGCTTGTGGAAAAGGGTATGAATTGCGTTGAGAATCAGAACAAATTGGCTCGAATGACACGTTCCCCTTGATATTTGGAGATTTGCCATCGAACGTTACTGGGTAATCGTGGGGAGGGTCTTCAAGAAGACTGGCAAGGCAGCTGGGAACATGCAGGAGTTCAAAAACAACACTTGTCCTGAACTTGATGAAGAGCGTTCGATCAAAGGTTCGAAAATTCGTGAAGGAATAACTTAAATTTCATCCGGTTTTCATCATGCTCAAGTTTAACCTCGTACAATAAAGGATCAATTTTTGGTTTGAATAAAATGTCGTTTTTTATCATAATTTCAAAGAAAACATTTGTGGATAGCTTATTTACTACAAGCCCCCTCGCCCTCGTTTCGGAGTTATGGTCGATCACAAACCTTGCAACCCCTCTTGAATGATACCCTTACTTTATTCCCTCCTCTTCTCCCTTGAAATAAGAGCATTTTTCTGAAATGCGAATTATATCTTTACTTAGCAAGAAGTGTCTTTTTTTTTGGGAAATTTCTTCAATTTCATTCATTCCCCCCCAAAAATATACTTATGACCATATCTGAGTTTTTCCAAAAGTATGTATGATCTTCAAAAAATGTTGATTCTGTTCAAATTAGATAAATTTTGTAATTTTCTGGGACAAATTTTAATATTTTTTCTAAGTCCCAAAAAGTCGATTTAAAAAAAATGTTTTTCGAGATGACACTAAATCTCGACGAAATTTCAGATTTAAAAATATTTTTACCGCTCAATTCTCTCAGAGATGGCTGAACCGATTTTAACAAACTCGTTTGAAAGCTACTGTCGGGCCATTGATCAAGTTCGAAGATCAAATGGCTGTGACTTTTGGTTCCGGAGATATGATGGTATAAGTGACGTTACTGACAAAACACGTTGTTTTTTTTTACCGCTCTTATATATATAAGGATGCCAATATTTTGGGATCACCTCTAATTTCGTAAAGCGCTAGCGCTCAAAAGTTTAAGCACCTCTTGCAAACTTTGAACTAAATCGGATATAGGTAAGGGGTACTGCCAGCGGTTAAGGTTTGAAAATGTTCGATCTTGAAAAATCATCCTAGGGGGGAGTACATGAAATTTTTGTTTGATGCGAAAATTTTGTTAAAATTGCATGAAACGTAAAGATTTAGTGTTATTTCGAAAAAAAAACTACAAGGATCAGCCTCATTGGGTTGTTCGAGCCATTGATGTGGAACAAGGCAACCAAAATTTCTAATGATCTACAAACAGTTCAATCATTCGTCACACTTGTGAATCCGCAATTGCACGAGAGTCTGCTTAGATTGATTTTGATTAGGAACCAACACCGAACATTGTTTGTTTTATAGTCGACGAAATTACATCAATATCCCAAATGTATGCAATTATATCTTTGTGCATACTTGCGTGCCGGATTTCGATTTTCAAGCATCTCTTCGCCAAGCTTATGTTCAAGTTTTGTATGCAAGTAGTTATTTTTATAGCGTAAAGTTTCTCTACCATTCTGCGATTTCTGTTAGAGCGATAAATTTTTTCTCATTATCAATAGAGTTCATCTTATATAAAATAGAAATTAATCTTAAGCACTCAAAATTCACCCTGGGGTAGTTGTCAATTTCTCAGACGAAACGACATAACATGGAATTTCATCCGAACTCGCATGACACAAGATCAGAGCATTCCAATTAAAGCTTCAAATAGTTTATGGCACTTTTTGTCTTGCTGCCTAGCAACAACCCACCTCTAGCATGCTACGCGTAGGACTTAAACGTTAGCTATAATTTCGCTTATATTTATAGATTCGCATGCTTTCAACAGCTTCGCTTTTGCATCGATTCATCAATCAGAGCGATGCTTCCCCTTTGATGTATCGCTTACTCCTTCAAAACCGTCGTCTATGGCAGGGAAATCCGATATGCCGGAGATTTTTAGCAGACAAAATAGGACACTGCTCGCTACTAATACTAATACTACTGAATTTATAATTGAAAATACGTGGCTTGAAGCATTCAAATCGAAACTTAGGGGGACGGGTATAGAGTGATGGGATAGTCGATGCCTATCACGCAGCCCACCTGGGTTCGATTCCCCACCCCGCACATAGGATCAGAAAGATTTTCTGGTCCGAAGAGGTGAATGACCTTAAGGTGTTAAAACCTCTATAATTGAAACAAAAAAAAAAATCGAAACTTAGAGATATTTCCAATCAAATGATGAAATAATATTAATAATTGATACAAAATAGACTGAGCTGTAAGTGTTTGAAACCTGGTCACATTTCTACGTGTATGTTTCCTTGAGTTTCTGATTTGCACCCCTATATAGAAAATAAGGATGTGTTCCACATCAATTTTTTTTTTGAAAATAACGACTTTCTGGGACTGGGACTGCGATTTTTCCTAAGTCAAAATTTTGTTTTCGAGATGACACTAAACCTCAACGTTTCATGCAATTTTAGTACTTTTTGCATCAAAAATAATTTTTTTTTCTATTTCGGATATTTCATGAATGGCATCTTTTTAGTTTTTCAGTAAATACTAAGTTATTTCAATCTTCAAAGTTTAGCTGCTTTCAAATTTAATTGGTGTAAAAAAATCTTGGATGGTGGAGGTAGACAACTCTATTTAGTAGATTTCATTCTCAATGAGTCCACCTTTCTAATGACGATAAAACTTTTCATACTGGTCAAAAACTAGCTGAGATAGAGTCAGAATAAAATTAACGTTCCCACTTGTCATGGTATCATTAGTAGTCTACGTAGCTTTTTAGCCCTATTTTATTCTCAAATTCCACTGCATTTCCACTGCATTTCCACTCTCCCTATTCTAGTCTCCCGATCGGTCCACTTTTATTGCCCAATCCCGTATCGAAATTGAATTATTTTCTGTAGTTGTTTGCAATACACCCCTGAGATTGGTATTGCCCACGCAGGAATAATCATTGCAAGTCACGAAATATTTACCTCCACCGTCCGTTCCAGATGTGTTAATAAAACGCTCGATTTGTCCCACAGCTCACAAAACTAATTCCCAACAATGGTAACAAAATGGACCTGTAAATCGTACACAAAAGCAATCTAAAGAAAAATAACCGTACAACATCCGGAACCGGTAACGACGGAAGCCACACATTCGCGCGCACACACACATGTGCAAAACGAAGAAAAACTGAGTGGTGGAAAATGTGTTATAAACTTTTCAATAGAAACCCCGGAAAGTGGAATGGGGCAGGCAATAAAGCAATCGTTGAAACTCGAAACAGAAAACATTGTGTGGTTTGAGGGTGCCCTTTGCCATAACTCGCCCAACAGTCCGTTTTAGGTGGTGGTGGTGGTGGGAGTGGTTGGTGGTTAGTGGAATTTGTCGTGTTTACTACGCTCCCGTTACTGCCCGGGGAAGAGCAAGGGTTGAGAGCGATTTTCAAATGGCTTTCGTAATTTTCATATTTCAACTGTCAAGCGCCATACAGACCCCCCACCCCCCCTCCATCACCAGCGCAAGTTTGCCGACACATAGCATTAGCTGAATGGTTTCGACTCGATAAAACCGCGTTTCACGCAGAACATTCACAAGCGCATAGAAAAACCCGCACCAGATCGTCATACCGGTACCGAGGAGAGCGGCAATTGTTTACACTGTGTCGCGTCTCTCTGTGTGTGCTGCTAGTGGGTATTGAGAAAGGGTATCGAGCGAGAGAACAGGACTCGGATTTGAGTTTGAATTACGTCCATTTGTGTTGCTTTGGGGTGACGGACGGACGGACGGAGCACCGGCCGGGTCGCGAGGAAGGTCACGCTTCCTTGAGCCGTGGCGGAATGGCGTGTTTGACGGTTCGGTTGATACATATAATGTAAGTGGAATTTATTTGCCGTGCCAGAAGACCTGAGGGCGTGAGCTGGCAAAGGAAGACAAACGGAAGGTGATGTTCGAAAGCAATCGATCCGACAAAAACAAGTGGGTCAATTACGGTTTACGTACGGTCGGTCGGTGAGGTTTCGTCAAAGGCTTTCGTGATGTCAAGTGGTGTGAACAACACTTGTTGCTACACTCGAGGACTGCTTTGATGTTGTTCATTGAAATCGATAAAAAAAATTTAAAATTTAAAGTAAACAATTGCAGGTGGAAGTCCGTTTGTACTGGAACCTTGTCAACGCGAACGTCACTCGCACAAAAGTGGTATCAATTTCATCCAAATTGTAGTTATTTGGCTCCCCCAATTCCGCTCCCTCCAATACAGAGAAGTGAAAAATGTTACCACAAATCGAATTCCTACAGCCTTTAATCAAGCCTTAACTCCGAAGGCACTCATTCTATTCGGAAAATGCTCGTTGTTGCCCTTGGCCTGTCGCTCGCTAGCTCATCGAACCCGGAATATCGTAATCTATAAGGCAATTTCGAGCCCGGAACCGTTCGTATGCTTCCTCCCGTCCTCCCCCTTCGTCCTGGCTGGAAACCACAATCCAAGCAAAGGAAAAATAACATCGGAATAACCCCAGCCCATGGAAAACTGTGCTGTAAACGAGGTTTTATTTCATTACATTATATTTTACTGCCACACATATTTCTCATGGCTGTGGGAGTCCCTCGAGCATGTTGATCTATGTTTCGTGTGTGTATGTTTGTGTGTGCACACATCTGAGTGGGTTGATGTAATTGCGACGGAAGGTACAGCGAGTCGCAACACGACCCAAGTCCCCAAAACCTCAGCTACTACACTACAGTTGGCGGAGAGAGAGAAAGAGGAGGAACGAGTGAAGTAAGGACAACATAACACGCCAAACAGCAGCCGCCTAACTATTTATTGTCCGTTTGTGGGTGGTGGTTGTCCCTTCGCTATCGTGCCTCGGTTACTGGTTACTGGAGAATCATCATAAAACAAAGGATTCCTTGCTGCCGCCACACACACCGAGAGTGGCGCTGCTGGCCCTGGCCCGGTTTTACCAGAAGCGAGCGAAAGTGTGACCGACCGATGCGATGATTTTCAAAATGTCGAAACCCCTCCGACCACCGGTGGAATCCATTAGATGACGGTTGTGGTAGTGGTGTGGGGGGTCGGTGGTTTTGGGATTTACCACTCCATATCTAGCAAACACGAGCTGTACAACAGTTCAGTTTTTAGTGCTATAATAGTTTTCGTCGGGTTCCGAATGCGGAGGGGTATGTGGGCAAAAGGATCGAAGGATACGAGGTCAATGATGCATGGCCGAGACCCGGACGGTCGGAGGGTCGGGTTTTTGTTTCGGGTGGGTGATCCAATGTTGATGTTTCGCGTTGTTTGCTACACTTTTGCGGGCGATTGGTTACAGAAAATATTTTCCGTTATGATGAGATTTCCCAAATGTTGCCCATGGGCTTGGTGGGGGAGGAGGGGGCGGTGATATATACATTGTGATGCGGCGGGCTTTATTGTATACGGTCTGGCATTTTCACACACGAACGATAGCACCATCTCATAATCATCGTCAACGTTTCTGCTGGTCGCCACTGCCGCACACAAGTTTTCCCCTCGGGAGGGGGCCGCAGCTCGTAAAACTCGAATGGCGCTGATAATTTAATTTCACCGGCGATGGATGGCACGATCCACGGAACGACGTCGGGAACGGACGATTCGAGAAACGAATGATGTTATGTCAGTCGTTATGCGTAAACTGAGCGAAAATTTGAAATGATTTCATTAGCCGCTTTGTGTTCTGAGAATTACGAAACAATGTCGACGGAAGAGTCTGTTTCATTTTATTTAATTTAGGAACAGTGAAAAGCCCAAAGAAGGTACCGTCGCGTACCAGTGTTGCATAATCATTTTGAATTTGAATATTTTGACATGCATCGCCCTATAATTTCGGAGCCGGAAGTCAGAACAGGATGAAATGGCACAGTATATTTAATAAACAATAAGAATTTGAATCATGCATCGTGAAAAATGGCTTAACCGTTGCTGAGAAATCGACGGGAGTTCGTTCTTGGAGATTTTCTTCACTATTATCGGTGCTTTCGAAAGCGGAATCCGGGGACTAGTAGTAGTTTTATATATTCACTAACTAATAAGATCTGTCAACTAGATCAATTTAGCAGTTTAGTTTTATAAAAATGTGCATCTCATTTCGCCTTCGCTTGTGAAAAAATACTCATGAAAATGAAATTTTTCACTTAACGCACTGTAAAACCGGAACCGGAAGTCGGATCTGAATCAGTTTTTCTGGGACTTTTTAACGAATTTCAAGACCTTTTATTTGCTTCTTAATTTGTGAAAATCGGTTAAGAAATTTCCATGAAAATTGATTGCATATTTTTCATAAATTTTTACATATTTCCTTGTATTTCCGGAACCGGAAGTCGGATCCAAATAAAACTCAGGAGAATTATATAAGGTCATAAGACCTATCGTATGAGTGTATATCACCCTGTAATTCCGAAACCGGAAATCGAATCCTTATGAAACTCAGGAACTTCGTATAGGACCTCAAGACCTTTCATTTGAATCCAAGTTTGTGAGAATTGGTTCAGGCATCTCTGAGAAAATTGAGTAACATTATTTGTCACACACACACACACACACACACACACACACACACACACACACACACACACACACACACACACACACACACACACACACACACACACACACACACACAGAGAGAGAGAGAGAGAGAGAGAGAGAGAGAGAGAGAGAGAGAGAGAGAGAGACACTCGACGAACAGAGAACAGACGGTTCCGCATTTAAAGGGCGACGAGTGTCAAAGTTTTCAAACCGCCATTTGAAAAGACGATACAAAACCAGTTCGCATACGCACCGCTACTAGCTGGCACGGAAAGAAAAAAAACACAACACGCCTTGTTCTATTTCGTCCACGCTTTATGAAAAACGAATGGGCTCGAAAGTATTTCAATCGTTAGTCATTGTTAGGTGACGGTAGATTAAGTAGATAAATTCCGGTTAACCTGGTTTCCGACCTCCGATTCCGGAAGCGCCGAAAATAGTGTTCAAATGCCAAAATGTTTCCAAAATGAAAACTCAACATGAATTTCTTCTTAACTTTTCCTGCTTTTATGAAATTCTTAGTCCATTTCGTGTCTTGGAGCTGTTTGGTCACATCTAGTACGGAAGCACCCTTAGTAATGGTGAAATATTTATTTGAAAAAAAAAATCTTTGCCAACGTTGATGGCCCTGAAAAGGGCCTGTATTTCAATTAGCTCTATGTTCTTGAGACATATTGGTGTTGTATCAGGTTCCTTTGCGCAACCCTGTGTGAAACAGAACAAAAGCAATGAATTTGTTCATAGTAACCTTCATCAGTCAGTCTTCTCTTCAAAAATTAATTCTAGTATAATATTAAAACAGGATGTGAAATTGACCATGAAACCTTCAAATACGTACATTCCGACCACTTCTTTTTTTATAGAGCTGTAATAGCTGCAATAGATGTGAATCAGATATTCTTTAAATAAATCATACAGTTCAATTTGATGAATGAGGTTGCCCTGAAAACGGCTGTTTTATTTTAATTTGATTTACGATTTACAAGAGCCTTAAACTTGTTCTTGGCGACCAAATTCAATTTGTATTGGTTCCCAGTGCCGCAAGTTTAGACCGACAGCAAGCGAAATTGAAATCTTGTTAGAAGAACGAATGCATCTAGACATAAATGATGTTTGGTACAAAAAATTTAACAAGGCTTGTACCTCAGTGCATAAGGATTGTATCGAAAATAAGCTGTCCACGAATTTTTCTTTCAAATTATGATAAAAAACGATATTTTATTGAAACTAAAAATTGATCCTTTATTGTATGAGGTTCAACTTGAGCATAATGAAAACCGGATGAATTTTGAGTTATTCCTTCACGAATTTTCGAACTTTTGATCGAACGCTCTTCATCAAGTTCCGAGAAGTTTTGAATCGCATTTTTTGGACGCTTGAGCCCAAATCTTATTGAACTCCTGCATGTTCCCAACTGCCATTTCTACTCACGATTGCCCCGTAACGTTCGATGGGTAGAAGCTGAGGGCAATTTGGTGGATTGATATTTTTCTCAACGAAATTTATACCCTTTTCCGCAACCCAATTGAGAGTGGTTTTGGCATAGTGAGCCGACGCTAAATCCAGCCAAAACAGTAGAGGTGTACTATGCTTCTTATATGAAGGCAGCAATCTCTTCTGGAGACGAGACACTCAGATCGATAGAAGTCTGCATTTATAGTAGTTCCGGTAGTGTAAAAAATGATTGACACAGGAACAAATTGCTTGCCAAACCAGTACCTTTCGACCGAATTTCTCCACTCGAATCGACCTTTCCGCATCGCTCACATCCTCCCCAACGACGACAGTAAAGAATTGTGGACCTGGAAGGGATATCGCGTCCTCCTTTACATAAGTTTCATCGCCCATCAAAACGCATGCATCCGGACACTGCAAAATACGCGAATACAATTTCCGGGCCTTTGTTGCTGCTCGCTTCTTCTGTTCTACACTTTGTTTCGAGATTTTCTGCTTCTTGTAGGTTTTCAGGTGATTTCGCCTCTTGATACGCTGGATCATTCCGACACTCATTCCTGCTTTTTTTGCCATATCACGTATTGACATTGATTTGTTATTCATGATTAGAGATACCACTTTCTGGTCCAGTTTAGGGTTGGAAGAACCGGGTTTTCTGCCTCTTCAAAGAATAGTGTTCCCCAATCTTATTAATGATGGTTTCAACACTGGCATGATGAATTCCAAACCGCTTCGCCAATTTTTGCATAGTAATACCCTTCTCACTTAGCCATGTGTCTAGAACCTTAATTTTCATTTCCAAAACAAGTAAACAAACGAAAGCTGACAGCCAAACGCACAACATGCTGTGATCTGAGCATTAAAAACCATCACAAATACCTTATGATAAAAAAAGAACCGGAATTTTCATTTTAAAATTCCCGCGCTTGTCCAATCGGTAAACTTTCATTCTCTCAACGTTGGCAACACTTTTATACACATTCTGTCAAATTTTGACGCATATCGTAAGATTAGTTTTTGTTTGGCGTCTATACTAAGAAGTTGAAAAATTTTCGTGTGGCGATTTTTATAATGGATGAAAATTTAAAACAACGTGCGTGCATCAAATTTTGTGTTGCAAATGGATTTAAGTGTTTCGAAACGTTGAAAATGTTAGAAAAGGCCTTTGGTGAATCGTGTCTAGGAAAAACACAGGCATACGAGTGGTATAAACGCACGGTTGTGTCGCAGTTTTTGGCCAAAAACTCAACCAAGCACCGTACTCTCCAGATATGGCCCCGTGTGACTTTTTCCTCTTCCCCAGACTCAAATTGATCATAAGGTACATGCGTACAACACGAACGTATGTGGATAGCTTATTTTCGATACATTCTTTATTATGTTTAAACATGAACGAGATCCAATTGCATTCTCACCCAGCGAGGATTGAGGGTCATCTATTGTTCGCGGCTTGTCTTATCATACATTGTCTCATCGTCGGTGTTGTTCTTGTCAAACGTACTGTTGTGGGTGACTTCTGTTGTCTTTTCGTTTTCATTGTTGTTCGCAGTCTCGAGATCACTGCTAGTTCTACAGTTAGTGCCTTGTTGTTTATTTACTTATTTATTCGTCAAATATATGTAGACAACAGACAAAAAAAGATATACTGGATGTTTTATTATCTACTATTCATTATTTCTACGATTTGGTTTTAGTCAGTTGGCTGTTGCTATTTGGTTCGTTGATGAAAGTATTTTTGAAACAGGAGTACTGGGTTCAATCAGCTACCGATGCTGAATGGGTTCTCGTGTCTTTGATTTAAAAATTGTCTTTTTTGCAGTTTCAGTACAAGGTTTACCGTTGTGAACAAAACTGACATGTAATCAACTGATTCTCGTAAGTTACCAGTGATTTACAAGGATGTCTCCTGTCCTATCCAAGTATCACGTAAGATGAAATCGGCTTATGTAGTCGCATACGTAACAGTCGCACGCCATTCCGGATATCGGGGTAAAAATTCCGCTACGCTTTCCTTTCGATTTGCAGCGTTTGAAATTAATACACAATGAATTTGGTCACGAAGGCCAAGTTTCAGGTTTTTGTATATTGTTTTTCCCCAATTTTAATTGAACTATTGTTCACTACACTTGTTTGTTTTCGTTTTTGTCGTCTCAACCGATTTTCGATTGTGGAGGATAAAGTGTGAACACGAACTCTAATTTGATGTGTGTGTCATATACGCACCAGTCCCGCTGTATAAAATAAAAACCTATTTCGATTGTTTATTCTTCGAAATTCGATCGTTTATTCTGGTACACAATTACTCGCCATCGACACTTGTCGAGAGAATATGACTGTTTGCCTAAATTCGGTTCTTTTTGGGGATCAAAAATCGATCCCGACGATCTATTTGTGTTATTTGCTTCAAGTGAAAAATTGAAACGAATATCGATGATCGAAAGTGTGAAAGAGAGCTTTCCGTTTTTATTCACATTCACGTCATCCAGTAATGTCTCTGACATTATCCACTCGCATTTTTTGACTCCAGCGAAAAATAATACCTATCCTACTTAAACAAAGGAATACAGCCCTTAAAGCGCTTACGCAACTTTAATAAGGCATACGAAAATTAAAGTCTACTTAGTAGGTAATCGTGACAAACAAGAGCAGCACCAGGATAGCAATCATAACAACGAGGCTGCGACCGGCCAGGAACGAAAGGAACGAAACGTATCCAACAATTTTCATCATCATTAACTCATTCCTACCATTTAGCCTCCTGTCGGTGAGAGTACGACGCCACGGTCGGTGCAAGATTCGGAATGTAACCGGAGTAACACAAGTCGTTCCATGTGAGGATTTAATACACTGAACAGTGGTGAGAAATGTGTGACCACACTGCGAAGTTCATGCACAAACATAAGCGAAATAGGAACTGCTTCAACAGTAGAGTTTTATTACCGCACAAGGATTCTTCCAGCAAATGGGTGGAACAGATACCTTCCCGTCGGTGCACGTAGTCTAACGTAGTCGTGTGTGAACAAGTAATAAACCAACCGATTGGCTCAACCCACCGGAGAGTGGTGAAACGTGAAAAACCCGGGGTGAATGAAATTAAATTGGATGATTATATTAAAACGTGGTTATACGATTATAATTATGCCAGCAATTTAGTTTATGGAGTATACCCCCAGAGTCACCCCACGGGTTTTTACACGTTAGATTCCCTCCTTCGTTGGTCAGATCATCAGTGTCGATGACTAACTGGGTTCAACTTGTACGCCTTTCTTTGCTCGTAATTCCATTTTATGCCCTCCCCCCCCCTCCTATGGGACTTTGGTAGTCTTTTCCCGGGGTACGGGAAGGTGGACAGACGGAAGCAAAACAGGCTAGGGCTTGTTCGCCGGAGATCCCTTATCGGATCCAACGCTGTTTTGTAGCGCCGTTGGTATTTGCGAAGTAGACCGAAGTTGAACGAGTTGAATTATGGTTGTTATTAGACTCTTCCGCTTCCCGAACAACACGAGAGAGAAAGAGAGAGAGAGAGAGAGAGAGAGAGAGAGAGAGATAGAGAACACGCGGCTGGACTGGGCTAGGCCGGAAGTGGTCCACCCAAATTGCCATTGTGAACCGATAATAATAATAATAAAACCTGGTGGGGTCGGTCGGTGGATTGATGAACGGTGCGAATGTTTATGTAGTTGTGGATCACTGTGTAGTGCGCACCGGAAGTCGATTAGGGGGACTTAGCAAAACTTGTGAATACGGCCAGTGTTGAACTTTGACCTCGAGCAACGACTGTCATAACTTTATAACCTGATGAACACCTGAAATTTCCTTTGGTTGGGAAGGAGGAACTTTTCGGAACAATCTATAAAACCCAAACCGCTGTATAAAGTGTCCCGCTGTGATGTGGTTTTCAACTACCGCCACCCCCCACCCCGAACAGCTGTCGGCTCATTTCTCCTAGGGCACATTCAAAAGAAACCACACAAGTTACTGTCTCATGTTATCTTGTCGTAAAAGTGGTTGTGACCATCCTCGTTCGTAAGTCAATAGAAACCGAAACTGTCCGCATGTGAGTGACTTTTTTTCTTCTTTTCCTGTGTGAAGAAACTGTCCTCATCAGTAACTTGCCACATCAACTGCTGCTGTAACCAGTAACATCAACTGCTGCTGCTGATGCTGCCGACCATCAGCGCCCACTTGTTCCCCCAAACCGAACCAACTCTCCCCAGGAATGATGGGGCAGCCTGACGGATCTCTCTAAACATTGTACTGTTTTGCCGTTGCTGATGAGGCTAAAGTGATTTCGAGACTTTTGCAAACCACCCACTCAAGCTGTTGGTCGGTCGGTCGATTGGTTGGTTGGTTGATTGTTGGCCTCATCATCAGCCCTAAGCATCAGCACAGGTTTGGGGTGGTGTTCCAGTTGATGGTAAAGTGAGCTATAAATGCGATGCCGGGTGTCGAACGGTGCCAGGCCAGCAGACGGAGAATCATCCTCATCCGTGTATAAAATGAATAGACAAACGAGGGCGGATGATTATGTGTTTGTTCGACAGAAGGGGAGACGACCAGGAGCCGACGAAGATCGATGCTGGAAGGTTGGGTGGTGAGAATGTTTTCGAGGTGGTTTTCGACGGACAAACAGTGGCCCCGACGGCAATGGGACAGGCAGCGGAAGGGCGGAAAATGGTTCGCAAACATGACGAGAAGGATAATAGAGAAACTTATGGAACGTGATGATGCTGTTAATTAAATGTTGACTGCACAAGCCAAGTGTGGGGAATCTTTTATTCGTGTTGGGGAAAATTTGTTGATGACTGACTGGGTGAGGCGGGGTCGGGTGAGGAGAATGGAACAGAAGGAAGGCTCAAGGCGGAAGTTATTTCGTATGGTGAAAACCATTGGCAAAGAGGGTTCGTGATAAGATTATCAAGGTAACGAACCGGAATGGCTTTGAAATGCAGGTTTGATGTCTTTTGTGGCTGTGTATTTGTTTTTGATCCCACCGGACGAGATTGGCAAACACAACTGGCATGCGGTAAAACTCTAATTTGAGCATGTATTGGATCAACATTGTGTTTAGTGTGATGTGAGTAAAAAATGAAAAGATACCATCAATTCTAGGAGAAAGAGATGCGTTTCCCGAAAATGTGTTAGTTCATTTGAAGATTGTATCTTAAAGCATTAAAAAACTTTAATATTAATACTAAACATTAGTAAATTGATTAAAATTCTAAAGAGCTCCTCAAAGCTATGATTTACCAGGTAAACCGGAATGCCGAGAGCGTTAAGATACACATGTGTCTATAGTTAACATTTGATGTAAACAAGCCTTTAATTTTTTTGTTTGATTGGTATCTGTCAAACTTTTTCAATATACAGAAAGTTAAGTAGTGTGGACTTTGCGTCTGCTTAGCGGTTCAAGTTGGACTGCTAGGCGGAGATGGCAGTTCTACTTGAACTGCTTTAAGCACTGACGAGCCGAAGGCGAAACGCAAAGAAACTTGAAACAAAATATGTGCTTTTTTGCACAAAACAAAAAACCCCTAAATGTTCAAACTCTGCGGCGACCAGTAGCCAGTCGTCATTCGTTTACCCCCGTGACGTCAGATAGGATATGGCACCTAGTGTTATATCCTTAAAGGGTCACCTAAGTAGTGTGGACTTTGCGTCTGCTTAGCGGTTCAAGTTGGACTGCTAGGCGGAGATGGCAGTTCTACTTGAACTGCTTTAAGCACTGACGAGCCGAAGGCGAAACGCAAAGAAACTTGATACAGAAAGTTATTGAGCAATTATCATAGTATTTTTTTTTATTCGTGTTAAAAATGTTGAATTTTGTACCAGAAAGTGTTGATTAGCAAAAAGCATTAATTTTTGCCCATCTCATAGAGAAAAGTTGAAACAGATGAAACAGTGTTCTGAACTTAAAGGGCAGAAGTTGAATCTCACTCGGCTTGTGTGCAACAATATCACGCACAAGTTCAGCACTATTGCATCTGTTGAGTTCTGGAACGTGTTCTACACATGTTTCAGAGTAGCGTAGTTGGTAGAGCGTCTCTCGTCTTTTGAACTGTGTGTCTGTTGCGCATTAGTAGTGATGTTTATAAAATTTAGTCCAAGGCTGTTTTATGTTCAAACACAAACCGAGAAAAAATTTTTTTTTTTTATTTTCATTCAAAAAAAAAGTGCTGTCGAGTCGCGTCGAACGCTTGTTAAAGCATATGGTGACTCTGCTTTATCTGAAGCAACAAGCAAAAACTACAAGGATCAGCCCCATGGGGTTGTTCGAGCCATTGATGTGGAACAAGGCAACCAAAATCTCTAATGATGTACAATCAAACAGTTCAATCAATCGTCACACTTTTGAATCCGCAATTGCACGAGAGTCTGCTTAGATTCATCTTGATTAGGAACCAAAACCGAACATTGTTTGTTTTATAGCCGACGAAATAACATCAATATCTCAAATGTATGCAATTATAACTTTGACCATACTTGCGATACGATTTTGATATTTAAGCTTCTTTCCGCCAAGCTTGTGTTCAAGTTTTGTATGCAAGCAGTTATTTTTATAGCCTTAAGTTTCTCTACCATTCTGCGATTTCGATTGAAGCGATAAACTTTTTCTCATTATCAATCGAGTTCACCTTGTACAAATCAGAAATTAATCTTAAGCACTCAAAATTTACCATGGAGTAGTTGTCAATTTCTCAGGCGAAACGACATAACATGAAATTTCATCCGAGTTTGCATGACACAAGATCAGAGCATACCAATTAAAGCTTCAAATCGTTTTATGGCACTTTTTGTCTTGCTGTCTAGCAACAACCTACCTCTACTCTAGCATGCTACGCGTAGGACTGAAACGATAACTATAATTTCGCTTCTATTTATAAATTCGCGTGCTTCCAACCGTTTCGTTTTTGCATCGATTGACCAATCAGAGCGATGCTTTCACTTTGATATATCGCTTACTGCTTCAAAACCGTCGTCTATGGCAGGGAAATCCGATATGCCGGAGATTTTTAGCAGACAAAATACGACACTGCTCGCTACTAATCAAAATTTCAATCATTTATAATTGACAATACGTGGCTTGATACATTTAAATCGAATCTTAGAAATATTTCCCATCAAATAATGAAATAATATTAATAATTGATACAAAATATACTGAGCTGTAAATGTTTAAAACCTGACCATATTTCTACGTATATTTTTCTTTGAGTTTCTGATTTGCACCCCTATAAAAAATGGAAGAAACGGTAATTTTACTACACGGAACGACTGAAATTAGCTTTGCGCCTAATTCGTATTACTGTTTTTGAATTAGTTGATTTTAACAACAAAATTTCAGAATTTACTTTGCTGAAAACAGCTCTTATTTTTAGAGAATGTGTTTAGTTGGTGAATATCCTGGACACAAACCAGCAATATTTCAATCCAACACGAAATTCTCATTGACAACTAATTTTGTTATTAAAATAAAAAAAAATTGTTTCTATTTATCTACCACCATCATTTCTGAAGGACAGCACAAAGAAAACTAAAATGAAATTGGTTTTATTAACAAGTTCATTAGTCAAAAACTCATGAGAAGTGTCAAAGCAATATAATCCATTAAAAATCTAAAAAGAACAGTCTTGTTGAAACTGCTGGCAAATTGTTTTGATGTTTTTCGCATGTGTTACGATATATCCATATATAAATTTCTAAACAGATATGTAAAAATAACGTAAACTCTTAGTAGAAGTTTATTTATTCAGAATTTGTGCGCATTTGAAGCGATTGTGCGTAATTTAAAAGATATTTATTCAGGCTTATTTGCGTACAAGCTTTACGTGGCCGATTTAGCTGAGTTTTTAGATATTTTTTTTTTGTATTTGATCTCGTTGTCACCCTTTTTCTAGGGGGGAAGGAGCTTCCATTTTCCTCCTGCGAGGATTGAGGGGCAGTTTGTTCGTGGCTCGTCTCGTCATCCAAAGCCGTGGTATTGTTGTTGATTTCGTTGCTAGTTGCTGTAGATGCGCCTTGTTGTACATTGTTTGCAGTTGCTGGTTGGTTAGATGGTAAGCTGTTAATTGCAGCTGGTGTACTTTGTTCTATAGGGGATACGTTGGATGGTTTCGTTGAAGGGGATGCTTCACTGTTATTGGTGACTGTCACAGGTGTACTGGGGTTGCTTTGGGTTGGTGTGAAGGAAGCACCGTTGTCCTTTGGTATAGTTGTCTCCTTGTCCGGTTTATCACATGGCTTACCGTAGTGAACAGCTTTTTGGCAATATTGACATGTGGCCATCTGATTGTCATAGGTAACAAGTGATTTGCACGGTATTTTTGTATCCTGACCGAATGTCACATAAGAAGGTATAGGCCTCCTCAAGCGCATGCGTAACAAACGTACGCCATTTAGAATACCGGGGAAAAAATTCTTCCACTTTTCTTTTTCGATAGAGAGAATCTCTCCGTATTGGGACGTAGTTGCGCGAATATATGGATCGATGACGCTTGAGGGAAGATCATGCACACGCACTTCTATAGCACTATCTTCCATATATACTGGAATGTTGTACTTGATATTTTCATGCTCCACCTAGTGCACATTATTATTGTCTTTAGCGAATTGAATTGCATCCAACTCTTTATAGAACTGGATATAAACAACATTATTTGTCTTATTGCATTGAAGTAAATGCACACGTTTAATGTCAAGATGCATTTGCTCCTTAAGCAAACCTTCAAGTTCTCGTATCGAAGGTCGAATTTTGCACTGCCTGGAGTCAACAATAATTGTATTCTTTCGTACCGGCGGTAGCTTTTGTTCGTTTGGTTCACTCATTTCGAGATCGTTCTATTGTTCACTACACAATACTGTACTTGGTTTCTTCTGTCCCGAACATAAGCGGTTTTGGTTTATCGACTGACTTGGATGAGATGTGAAACCGAACTGGAATTATGTCGATTGATAGATAACAAAGTCTAGCGCGTTCTCATGCGACCCGCAGTTTTCAGTCAATCATGTTCATATAAAAACATGAACGGTTCTTACAGATTTTTTAAAAAGTGTTCCGATTTGTGGGGTATGTTTGAAAACGACGGTCTGGTTAGTGCTTTGAAGAATTCATTTCTTCATGAATCTAGTAATAATTGACTGCTTTCGAATGCGCGGAGAATAACATTATTATTGCGTCTCGGAAATGAATTGTCTGTCCAGGGCTAAACCGTACAAAAAAGTGAAGCTTAACCGGACAGATGATTTTCGACTAGACATTCTTAACGGATTCTTGAAATATACCGAAGTATTGATATCTACATTTCTATTTGTTATCATTTATTCAAACTAGGATTCAATTTAACCGAAAAGTTCATTATATGTAGCGAAATAATCAAATAGTCTTCGATAAAAACTCTAAAGTCAGTTTCAACATCAATTTTTGGTACTACAGGCGTAAAGTTTCGAGATAGAACCTGTATATTTGACGAGAAATTGAAACGAAATGAATTGAAATGAATCCATTCGAACATGGTTGATTTTCTTCGCGCTCTTTAAGGGCTGAGGACAGTACCGTAAAGTGGTAGGTTTTTTGCTATTTTCCCGTTTCAAATTAATTTTTCTTGGAAACGGTGCAGAATATAGAAAAACCCACCTGACAATGTCTTCGAAATTTAGTTGGGAATATTCTGTGAAATTTTCAGAATAATTCATTGAGTTTAGCGGTCGTGTTGTATTTTTTTCTGACTGAAGAACTGCTGAAAATTGGAACGTTCGGAAATGCATACCTCTACTTGTTCATCGAATATCTCGACTTTGAAGGCTTGTATCATAAATCTACCGTGATAAAGTCTAGATAATTTAGTTTAGATGCGATTAGTACACAAAAACATATATGTTATCGCGATAGAAAAAAGTCTTGTATTTTTCTGTGAAACAAAGTCAGTTTCAATGCATCCGCCATTTTTTTACCTTTGGTTTCCTGATAGCATTCTGAAAAAGGAGAGAGAAATAAAATTGGCTCGACAAGGCTGCCAAACACACAGACGTTTTACTGTATATAAACACATTTTTTGTTTCGCATTCAATCGTGACCCTCAGTCCTCAGACCTTAAGGTATCTTAATATTCAACGTCCTACTGTATTAGTGGATATTCTATGCTAACTCCAAAAAGAAAAAAATACTACGCTATGCCCAGTCAATAGTTGCCATCGTCCTCAACATCAACACCAAAGCCGAATATTCATGGTTCGAAGGTCGATCATGTTGTGCATCTGGTGGAACCAAAAGGGTGTTGTGTACTGTGAGCTGCTACAACCAGGCAATACTACAACGGGCGATCGTTATAGGCTGCAATTAATGTGTTTTAGTCGTGCATTAGTCGAGAAGGACGGACACAATACAAGAGAAGACATGATAAAGTTTTTCTTCTGCATGACAACACTCGGTTTCAAGTGGCAAAAGTCGTGCAAAAATATTTGGAAACGCTCAAGTGGGACATTTTGTCGCACCCGCCGTATTCTTCTGATATTGCTCCTACTGACTACTGATTATTAAGACGGATGCAGCACGATCTGGCAGATCATCGGTTTACTTCTTTCGCAGAAATCGAAAATTGGCTTCAAACTGGGATCACCTTAAAAGACGAGACATTTTTTCGAGAAGGAAATTCAAATTCTTTTTATTTTGAAATAAATGCATTTTTGACCTAAAAAACGGATCGAAATAATTTGTTAATGGGACTATTCTAGGATATGTTAAGATAAATAAATATTAAATCAATTTGAAAAGCTCTATGCAAAATTTTAAAGACTTCACACGCGTGTTGATTTTCTGTTATTTCTATTTGTTATCAATTTGAACACCCCTCATTTTTATCAATTTGTACAGCCCTCACTGGTTTACTAAAAATGAAATCAATGAATATAAGAGTAAAGTATGTCCGATCTAGCTCATATATGATCTAGCTGAAACAATGATTTATCTTACATGAGTCAAGAATAATTGTAGCTCAAAATCACTACCGATTTTGTGTGACGGAAGATCAGACGACGGTTTCCTATTCCATGTCGTAAAAGGCCACAAAAATAGGAACTCCTAAGTCAAGGTGTATTTCCGTGCCGATGGCTGAATGGCTGCAGGAGGTTAAACATTGCAGTCGTGAACGGAATATCTTGGGTTTTTCCCTTACTGGATACACGCAATGCTTAGCAATCAACTTCTTTGATCATCGCTTCGGTAGGCCAGAGATTAGAAAGCTGAGTGTCTGTGGGTGTCCTCAAGGTGGTGTACAATCCCCACTTTTATGGAACCTAGTCGCTGATGGTTTTTTAAGGAAACTTTATAACCTTGGATTTCCGACTTATGGTTTTGCCGACGATTATCATATATTGATGACCGGTATAAGCATTAACACTCTCTTTGATTTAATGCAGCAAGCCCTGCGATCTGTTGAACAATGGTGTTGTCAGGTTTGGATTATCTGTAAATCCGGGCAAAACATCAATGGTGCTTTTCACTCATCGTAGGATAATTACAGGAGCTCGTCCGTTGCAGTTCTTTGGTTCAGGGGTCACTGTGGTCGATCAAGTTAAATACGTCGGGGTTATTCTTGACTCAAAACTGAATTGGTCTGCTCACATTGATTTCAGGATTAAAAGAGCTTCCATGGCTTTCGGCCAATGCAGACGAGCTTTTGGAAAATCATGGGGACTCAAACCCAGATATATTCATTGGATCTACACAACTATTGTTAGACCAATTTTAGCATATGGATGTCTTGTATGGTGGCAGAAAGGAGAAGTCGCGACAGTTCAGTCAAAGCTAAATCATCTCCAAAGGATGGTCCTAATGGCGATGACAGGAGCATTCACGACAACTCCTTCTGCTGCTCTAGAGGCGCTACTGTGCATTAAACCACTACATGTGTTCCTAAAACAAGAAGCATTATCTTGTGCATACCGTCTTAGGGTTACAGGGCTTTGGAACAGTAACCCATTAGAATATGCTACCAGTCACACTCGCTTGTGGTCTCAAATGTTTCCGTGGGATGAGTATTTACTCGCTCCTAGTGACCTAACTCTCACAAGCAGTTTTCCTTTTAAAACATTCAATGTGAGCTATCCTCTTCGTTAGGAATGATTGTCTGGTTGTCTGGAACGACAACTTGATGAACACATAGTTTGTTTTACGGACGGTTCTCTGTTGAATGGTCGTGCTGGTGCTGGTATCTACTGTCGTGAAATAGGCTGGAGCAGTCTCATTCACTTGGTAGATGCTGTACTGTGTTCCAAGCAGAAATCTACGCAATTCTGTGTGGAGTACAATCGGCACTTCAGCAGAGGATCTGTGGTAAACGTATTTATTTTTGTTCCGACAGTCAGGCAGCCTTAAAAGCACTCAGTTCGAATGACTCACGGTCGAATCTAGTGATCGCATGTCGAACTCAAATTGAAGACCTCAGCATTTCAAATGCTGTTTACTTCATATGGGTACCCGGCCATTCTGGTATTACTGGAAATGAATGGGCTCATGAGTTGGCTAGAGCTGGTGCAACGAATGATTTCGTTGGTCCTGAACCAGCTTTACCACTTTCAACTAGTTGGATAAAGCACAAGATACGTTCTTGGGCTGCATCCAAACATGCCAGCTACTGGCGCAGCTTGCAAACTTGCGCTCAGACAAAAGCATTTCTACCAGATTTAAATCTGAAAATGTCAAAGTGTCTACTGCATTTCTCCAAGTATCATTGAAGTATTCTGGTCAGAGCTCTGACTGGACATTGCAAACTCAATTATCACATGGCTACTATTCAACGTGCTGAGTATTATTCGTGTGATTTGTGTGAATGCGATTATGGTACTTCATATCATCTGATATGTAACTGTCCCGCATTGACGCAGCTACGTATCCGGGTTTTTGGTTCTCCATACATGGTTGAGTCTGTGTATGCGGAGCTAAAATTGAAGGATATTCTCTCGTTTCTCACCCAATGTGGTAAGGAGCTATAGTCAGAAGGGTTCATCGTTCTTCCTGGAGTGAATGAATCCCTTCTGTATTCACCTTAAATAGGGTTTGGCAGATTGTTTGGCATCCTCTGAGGGGTACCGAATTTACTTCTTCTCGTACATACTGCGAGTCGTTCTGCATTCTTCCGGGAGTGCAGAATGGTGTCGCTTTTGTAAGATCTCTAAATCCTCTCGGGGGTTGGAGGTTTTATTAACAGCAGACTGTTCGGGACCTCGTAGAGGTTCAGAATTTCCTTCTGCTTCCACTAAATGTGATCCTCAGCAGATTGTTCAGCATCCCTTAGGGGTGCAGAATTTACTTCTGCTTTTATGTGTTTTTGTGTCGTCAATTTTTCCCATCCTCCTAGTCCAACCCTTACCATTTCCTTTCAATCCTTCCCTCTTATATATCGGGAAAATGATGCTAAAAACAAATTGATGGCAAGGCACAAATCTCCAAATATCAAGGGGAACGTGCCATTTGAGCCAATTTGTTCTGATTCCTGATTCCTGAAAGTATGTCCGATCTAGCTCATATATGATCTAGCTGAAACAATGATTTATCTTACATGAGTCAAGAATAATTGTAGCTCAAAATCACTACCGATTTTGTGTGACGGAAGATCAGTGTATGGATTTCGGTACAACCGATTCTGGGATCACTGATCTACTGATCTTAGACAGATCAGATCAGTAGTGATCTTTCTCGAAAATAAAAAATCACAAGCGATCTCCTTCGGGAGTGATTACGATTTGACAATTTTTATATCTTGATTTTCTCAGTCCTGGATCTGAGCAAACCTAAAACATGCTCATGACGTCTTCACAAGACTGAAACAAATCGTTAAGAAAAAGTAATTCCATATATTTATTTATTTATTTATTTATATATTTTAATCAACAGACAAACTAAAGTCCTAATGATTATTTCTAAGAATATTCAAAAAATTCGCTTTTATTCTGCTACGAGGAAAATGGAAATCGAATCCCATCGATACGCCATTGAAGGTTCGCTGCAATCCAATAACGGCACCGTTGATTCCGTAGTTAGTACGACGTAGAGGCATTCTGATATAGCCATATCATTCAAAATCAAGACCGTTAAGAATTCAGAAAACTTCAAATAACATTTAATTTCAGTAGTCATGGGTAAATACTTTTCAACTTTCGTATTTATTTCGTTTTACTTGTAACGATATCAAACTAACTAGAAATTATAGAGTCACAGTACTCAAGAAAGTCCAATTGCGAGATGGTGAGACGTGACGAGGGTCATTTAGGTAAGCAGCAGTCTTCTTGCACCTACACTTTTATCTTCTACTAGAGGAGTCGAACATAGGCATCTCATCAATGCAAATCATTCGAGTCTCTGATGACAGAAAGTAAATACAAAAGTCGTTTACCATTTACTGTCCGAACCGGCTTTTACTTTTATGAGCAAAAAGTTTAGTTTTGAAATATTTTTGAAAAATTTTATGGAATTTAGAAAAAAGAGCCTCAACGTATCTCAATCCGGACTACCTTATCTCGTCATTCCTTTTTATTATATCGCTTTTTTAGACCCGGCTTTACCTTAATTACGATCGTTCGCCGGGTTTTTCATTTCCTTGTTAAGGTGCTGTTTCTTCTTTTTCGAATTATGCCTGATAAATCTGAGTGCAGTAGAAGTATGTGCAATACAAATCTCATATTCATTCCGTTCGAAAAATTCACACAGGCTGCGTTGCCTAGTTGAATAATTGAAGTATGCGATTTTATTATATAGTATTATTTTTTAGTTGTACTTAAAGTAGAATTAGCCGAAATAACAAGAAATTCGAAAATATGACATCCAATATTTAATTATATAAATTCGGTAATGTATGTAATTCTTACATCGCGGCTTGAGAAATGAAGAGCAGCACTTCTTGTAAATCGTTCATAGTTCCCACTTCTTCGTGTTTTTACCTTTTTACCTTTTTATATATATATAAAAATAGGTATAGAATTCGCTAAAACTTTAGAAAAAATTTCCGAGGCCCGGAGGGCCGAATGTCATATACCAATCGATTCAGCTCGACGAACTGAGCAAATGTCCGCGTGTCCGTGTGTGTGTGTGTGTGTGTGTGTGTGTGTGTGTGTGTGTGTGTGTGTGTGTGTGTGTGTGTGTGTGTGTGTGTGTGTGTGTATGTGTGTTGTCAACTAAGAGGTCGAGATCTCAGAGATGGCTGGACCGATTTTGATCAAACTAGTCGCAAATGAAAGGTCTTCTCGTCACCAAGAACGCTATTAAATGGTTTTGAGATCGGATGTTTACTTTTTGAGTTATACGAAGTTTTATGTCAAAATTTTCAGTTTTTTGACAGTATCTGTCACATTTGACCTTGAAAACAGAATATGTTTCCAGACTTAGATTCCGCACGGTAATAGCTATCCAACAAGCCATAGATTGTTAAAATCCGTCCATTTTTAACGGAGATATCGACATTTTTGTGTAAACGATTTTTCGCCTTATTCCAGTAGTAGGAGTTTTACGCGTTTGATGACAAAGCGCCGTTTTGGAACCAAATTAAACACGATTTTTTATACTGTTACATACAATTGTTTCTACACGGAAAGACCGAAATTAGCATTTTGGCGAAAAAATTAGTTGATTTTCTGATTTTAGTTAGTTATTTTTTGAGACAACTAAAAAAATCTTACTTTTGCTAATTTAGATTTTTTAATTCTAATTTTCTTAATAATAATAAAATATTTGTTGAAATGGCTATTTTTTTAGTTGAATTCACCAATTAAACGTGCTGTCATTTCTTAGCTAAGGCACGCTTCATATCCATTCAAATAATTTTTTAGTTGAATTAGAGAAATAAAACGTTGTTTTCAACCAACATAAATGGTTGAATTGGTTTCTGCAATTAGCAGCTATATGGCGCTCGTTAACACCGTAATGACTACTAGCCACTAGATGGCACACTACTACCGAAAAAAATTTCAGTCGCGGTTATCTTTTCTATACTTGCAGGTATAAATACGATGTTGTATTGGAGAAAAAGACATAAGCGAAACATAAACTTCTTTTTGAAAATTTTACTTCTAAATCGCTGTTTTCTTCATTCGACTTCGCGAAATCGACTCTCTCACTGAAAACTTTGAGCACTCGGAAAACAAAAACCGAATACAAGTAGTACACCGGACGGCGTAGCCCGGAATGAGAAGATACAAAAAAAACATCATTTGACGTGCACAGTTAGAGTGCAACATTCGAAACTCACTTCACTGTTTCGCGTAAAAACATTATTACCCACAATCGCTTTAACTGCGCACAAATTCTGAATAAATACACTTTCCACTAACAGTTTACGTCATTTTTACATATCGGTTTAGAAAATTATATAAGGATATATCGTAACACATGCGAAAAACATCTAAACAATTTGCGAGCAGTTTCAACAAGACTGTCCCTTTTAGCTTTTTAATGGATTGTTTTGCTTTGACACTGCTGTCCTTCAGTAATGACGGTGATAGATAAATAGAATCAAAGTTTCTGATTTTAATAACGAAATTAGTTGTCAATGAGAATTTCGTGTTGGATTGAAATATTGCTGGTTTGTGTCCAGAATATTCGCTAACTAAACACTTTCTCTAAAAGTAAGAGTTTTTTTCAGCACAGTAAATTCTAAATTTTAACTAATTTTATAGTTATTTTGGAAATTTTGTTGTTAAAATCAACTAATTCAAAAACAGTAATACGAATTAGGCGCAGAGCTGATTTCGGTCGTTCCGTGTAAGTACCAAAAAGACAGCATCTTTTTTCATAACATTTTGCCTCGGACCGATTTTAGCACGGCTCGTTTTTGGCAACATAGTCGTTCCAATATGGCATATATAAATCAGATGATGGCAGAATTTTCGAGTTGAAAGCAATTCCATAATTATATTGTTTTAAACAACTTGTTGGAAGAACATAACACCCATATACCATTCGAATCAGTGTGCCGAGATCAGCAAATGCGTGTGTGACAAATAATTTTCTCGGAGATGGCTAAACCGTTTTCTACAAACTCAGATTGATATGAAAAGTCATATGCTCCCAAACAAGGTTCCTGAATTAAGTTTGGATCCGACTTCTGATTGCGGAACCACGGGATGATATGTGAAACGAAATTAAAATAAACTCATTTTTTTCGTAGATGGCTGAGCCGATCTAAGATTCAAATGAAATCTAAGAATTATCTATGATTCAAATGAGAGGTCTTAAAATCCTATAAAACATCTTACTAGTCAGATCTGACTTCCGGTTTAGGAGATACAGTGTGATTAGTATAAAAATGTCCGATTCACTTAAAATAATCAGGTTCATCGGGTTGGCAGATTTGGATAGTCGATTACCAAATAAATTTATTTCAGTTTAATCGGTATTCAGTTTTCGATTCAGAAGGTACCCAAAAATTTAATTTGTACAATTTCTCAAAGATGTCTACATACTCCTCAGGTGAATTTTACTGATTTCGGCTACACCGATTTTAGAATTCCGGTTCCAGTATCGAATTGTTTCCTAAAGCTCAGTCATTTTCTCAAAAAGTCCAAATCAAACTTCAAAAACAAAAATTCGAATCAAAGGACTTATGGTCCCATACAATATTGGTGAATTTTATCCGATTCTGGAATTACAGGATGATGAGTTTTTAAAATTCATACCGATATAGAAGATGTAAATTGTTTGGCGTATTAATTTATGGCCATACGAATCATTTTGGGTTATGCTAGTTCCTGAATACCGGGCTTTGGAAGTACCATAAATAATGACGAAAAACTCTAAAGTTGAACTTACTTCGACATCTCATGGAATGTTCAATCGATTGTCACACGTTAAGATTGAAATTCGATACGATTTGCAGATTCGAAATTACAGGGTAATGAGTGATTAAAATCTCAATTTGCCGTTTGAAACGACGATAATTAAAATAATGTCATGAGAACTAAGACACCTAAGAATATCCATGCAAAAAACACATGCGGATTGATAAAAAAAAGGTATCATCTCACTGCTAGGTGGATTAATCACGTTTTTTCCCACAAGTTTACGTTCATGTTATGCTTTGGCTATTAGGTACTGACGCAAACTGAACCTTCAAGATATCTCACAAAACGATGTGAATATCATATTGCAATATGGTATTATAAAACTTTATATTTGTTCTTTAACACCATTAAATACATATTTATGGCATAAACCTCAATGATGCTAGTATATTTTATAAAAGCACTATATAATCATTTAAAGCTAATTATGATGCTACGTAACCGCGTTGTTTTTATGCATTACCATTTATCCTAAATGCACTATTTCTAGACTAGCAAGCATTTTTTGGAACTGGTTACAATCTACAATTGGTTGGTAAATAACTGGACAATGCGTAATGCAGGCCCCAGTGTGGCTCTTAGCCTCCTGTCCAGTAACTATCCCTACCTTCCCGCGGTGCCAACTGGGGTACGAGCAACCATAGGAAAGATCGGGTATCCAACCCCGTTGGGACCTTGGTCCTCTTTAGAGGATGTCAGAGCGCCTGTACTCCATGTTAGGAGTGGCTTTAAACAGCGTCTGTTCTGGTATCCAGCGGCTGAGTATGAAATGTTGGGACGTTAAACAGAGCAAGCACGATGATCCTCCGGCGAGACAGGGGGTTGCCGTAGGCCTAATGGGCCGCCCGTAAAATATTTATTACATATATAATACAGGAGAGAATACGACCCGGAACCATCGGCATAGACCCACGCGACGAAATAAGGACTACGGGTGGAAACTTGGAACATGGAACTGCAAGTCGCTAGGTTTCGCAGGCTGCGACAGGATAATATACGACGAACTAAATCCTCGCAGCTTCGACGTCGTAGCGCTGCAGGAGCTTTGTTGGATGGGACAGAAGGTGTGGAAAAGCGGACATCGAGCGGCTACCTTCTACCAACGCTGTGGCACAACGAACGAGCTGGGAACTGGCTTTATAGTGCTGGGCAAGATGCGTCAGCGAGTGATTGGGTGGCAGCCGATCAACGCTAGGATGTGTAAGTTGAGAATTAAAGGCCGTTTTTTCAATTACAGCATCATTAACGTGCACTGTTCACACGAAGGGAGACCCGATGACGTGCAGCTGGAACAAGCCTATGTGCCGATGTCAGTAGCATAGTGTGATGAAGAACTACACTTGTTACACGACCATACTTGGGGACTCGAATTTAGTGTTCGACCCCCTCAAGTAGAAGGTAAAATAGAATTCATTTCTTGCTTCTGATCATGTCTGTATGAGCCTGCCTAGGCTAGCCTTTCCGATTCAATCTAGAATACCTATCCGTCTTTTCATTTCCTATCTTTCGTATCTCTCAGTTAATACTTGCCGAAAAGAATCAATCAAAAAAGCTACAATACTGTTGCACAAGCTCGAAACTTCCTCTTAGCCTAGTCAATATGGAGACAAAACCCTAACCTGGACGAAGAAGTATAAGAATCACGATTGGTTGAGAAAGGTTTTCTAGGATGAATTTCAAGTGACGCGTGCCTGTTTGGGAAACAGAACCGATTCCGTTCAGTGCTCACTGTGAAACATCCGGTAAAAGTGTATGATTGGAGGTGCTTCTCAAAACAGGAATTTGGTTACTTGAGCAGGATTTGAATGCAGCAAAAATGGTAGAAAACTTTGTAGGCCCTATACAGTTTTCCGAGAAAACGTTTGAACCTGATAACATAAATTGCATCTCAAATTTCTATGAACCTTACTTTCTATAATATTTATGATAATATCATAAAAAAAATTAATACACATAGGTAACTGAAGAAATTTGTCGAATGCCAGGAGAAACAATTATTCCGTAACCGTTTCGCACGATCTAACACATTCTAACCACACTAAAACAAACCATAGTCACGTTAAAAACTCGTACTACAACTTCGGCCATAAAAATCAATAAAGTATTTCCGTTCGTGTAAACTTCCTGAACCCAGAAACACAATCCATCCAGTGATCAGATGTAAACGGCAGTTCAAAATTACATCGACCGAACAAAAGGCATCGGTCATTACATTTATTCCACTGTAATTATCCTGATTTTAAATCACCGTCTGTAAAGTGAAAACCACACACCCCATACCACCCCACCATACATAAACACTAGCACAGACAAACACACTACGGTCATTATTGCACGGCAATTTGAAGTATCATTACGCCTGTCGACAGTGGATAGTGCTCTTCAGCACTGATTCCCCGTGTGTATGTGTGTTTGTATGTTGTTCAAACAGTTTATTTTTATAAAAAAGGCGGAAACCGACCCGATTATTCCGGGGGAATGGCAGCGAACCAAAATGTCAGATGGTTAATTAAACTCCAATAAGCCACGTGTTGATTGATAACGATAAGCACACTGATGAGTCGATTGGGTGTATTCCAACGGGCAACCAACCAACCAACCAACCGACCCACCACCCATCCGGTTTCCGCTAGTCGTCCTGTTAGCGCTGCTTCTACTCATTATGTATTTAGTGGTTTTCCATTGTGCCTGCGGTTAGTTACTGTCGAGCACAAGCTGAACGAATGAATGGTGTGAATGTGTTTGTGTGTATGTGTGTGTACATAGCAAGTGATACAATATAATCCTCGATGAGCCACCGGAATGCTAAGCCCCACTACGCCGTGGGGGAGGAGAAGGAGGCACGGGTTTTGTGTGGGTGGGCATTTTAGTCGGATGGCAGCATTTTGCGGTTGATTGTGTGGAATTGTTCATTGATAGCGGATAGCGATACAATCAACGGAAGAAGGCACGGAAATAATGATATCTGTGTGCATGCGGATCGGATCGTGGTGGTGGTGGTGGTGGTGGCGGTGGTCGGAAGATAATCTGTTTGATGAATGTTGGCAGCCCGAGGGGTTGGCCAAAAATAAACTTCATTTCAGTGGCAACGCTGCCAATCCGATCCGATCCGATCAATTAATGAAAATAATGAGCACTCAACATGCCTGAGAGACACCAGCATCACATCGAATGCGAGTGGGAAGATTGTGCTGATTAATTGGGAACGACGAAATTAATATAAATGGCTGCGGTACGATTGAAACATGAAACATGGGGGAGGTGGTTGCGGGTGAAATTAACAGAAAAAGCGCGTGAACAACAGTGAACAGTGAGATGCAAATATGGGCGACAATATGGTGGTGAGTTAAACACAAACAACGGTTACAAAAAACGAACAGGCAACTGATTTGGGTGGTTGATAACGTGAGCGACAGTGGGTGGGTGGTTGGGTGTATGAGTGACATGTAGATTCGATCCAAAACAAAAAAAGTTATGCTGTTTCTAACACTTACTAGCAGTTGCTGAATTCCCTGCTGTTGATGTTGCTGCTTGGTGGGAAGAACCCAAATTTCGGTTTTGTATCGCGAAAATGAACATTTTCGGAGAGAATAGAAAGAAAGAAAAAATATTCCATTTTAGCCTTCTATCGGGACGTTTTTGGGATGGGGAGAAAAAAAAACTGAACGCTTTTGGCTCTAGAGTGCTACGAGTTTTCCAAACAAGTCAAACCAAAATCCAAAAAAAAAAAACTGACCGTCAAATCCAATCAAAAGTCATTATTCTAACATTCCAGTGAAAAAAAAAAACCTGGCTGACTGGGAAAATCCATCATCCAGCAATCGAACTCACCCCGATGATGGCATTCAGCTCCGGCATTGTGACCTGTTTCGCACGTTCCACGGCCTGTGCGACCTGCTGCTGGTGCTCCGTAGCCAGGAACGGCAGAAGCTGCCCGATCAGGGCGTTGAGGCGTTTGGCGATTTCCGTCTGTAAAGGAAGGGGAAAAAAACCATGGGTTAAAATTTTTCAATCAAGCTTTGGCTCAGATGTGGACCGTAGGCTTTACGGTCAATGAAAACAGTTCGATATGGAGACCCATGGTGCCTAGCAGACTCCGAACTTCCACCAAATACAGGCGTCTCCATTGTCGATTTACTGTAGGGCAGTAGCAGTTTCCAGTGAAGAAGAGCTTCAATTTTCCTATTTTTACGTTTCGTCTTAGACTCGTCAGTGCATATCAGTTCAAATTGAACTTCTTACTGCAAACTTAAACAGTTCAATTTGAACCGCTAAGCAGACGTAAAGTTATTGCTATTTGCAACACACTTGTAATAAGCACAGAAGTGCTAAGTCTTTCCTGACGTGCCGAACGAAAACAATGACCATCGGAATCGGCCAGTATTAGTGGAAACTTGTTTTCGTTCGGCACGTCAGGAAAGACTTAGCACTTCGGTGCTTAGTACAAGTGTGTTGCAAATAGCAATAACTTTACGTCTGCTTAGCGGTTCAAATTGAACTGTTTAAGTTTGCAGTAAGCAGTTCAATTTGAACTGCTCTGCACTGACGAGTCTAAGACGAAACGTAAAGATAGTGAAATAGGTTATGTGCCCTAGCACAAAATAAGGTTAATCCCTAAATGGCTTAAATTTTGTTTTTCGTATTTTTACGTTTTGTCTTTGGCTCATCAGTGCATTAGCAGTTTAAGTTGAACGGCGAACGCCACTAAGAAAACGAAAAGTTAATGCAATTTTCAGAACACTTTAGCATTAAAGTATTAAATTTTTACTAAAGTGCCGAAAGAAAACAGACTTTGTTACGACTTTCTGTCCGAAGAAGTTGTCATTTTTTCTAACGGCAGTTTAGGTGAAAAAAAAATTGCATTCAGCAATAACTATACGTCAACTTAGTGATTCATTTTGAATCGTTAGGAGGCGTTTGCAGTTCAACTTAAACTGCTAATGCGCTGGTGAGTCACAGGAATTTCAATAACGTTTGATGCGATTTCAGTAAATAGACAAAAATGAAACAAAATATAAATTTCTTCCTAACGCTACATGGTAAAAAAGAAATGTTGATTTATAATTTGATATAATCTCCAACATATCGTTGCCCATCCGTAGAAATAAAGAGAGGTTCGATTGATCGGAGAAAGGTCCTAAACTTAAACTTGAACCACACTGGTCAAATCAAATTCCAAGTTATTTCCTACCGGGAAGTCTTCCGAGTTATTTTTCATCACAGCCACAGTAATTCAGTTGGCAGAATGATTTTTTCGGATTGGAAACGGTTGCGGATTTATAAATGTCTTTGAGAACTTATGACGCTAGTTTTTGAATTTTGTTATTTTCATTTCATAAGTCATATTTTCAGTTTACCTTTTCGTTGGGTACCGGAGGAAAGTTCTGCATTAGGATAGTCCAAAAGTTATATTCTGACTCATGTATACTTAAAGATCACCCTCCTTAGGCTCACGTTGGGCAAGATACGGAGAATATGTCAACTTTAGCCATCTCTTACTTTGCTTAAACTTAAAAAATTTGCAACCCAAGATCAAATTTTTGTTCTAATTAATTTATTGAATCTAGAGTACCAATTTGTTGATTACGCTAAGTCGCATTCGACCTCCACAAGCCTCATGTCTACTGTTCGATCTTGACATTTGCTTTTCGATTGTTAAAACGGCCGTCAAAATTTTGCTTATGTGCCGCGAAAATTCATACTATTCGCTGGCAAAGTTATCGAAATTGATGAATGAGGCCACATTAAGGGAAGGGGGGCGGGTGGGAAGCAATGTGGTAGAAACAGGTGGGGCAAACATAACTCATTTGTGTTAGTGAAATTAACTTTGCTTTAGCAAGCCAAGTAAAACTAAAAACCACGTGCTTGCTTTCGTCACATCGTTCGGACTAGTTGGCATTGAATCATAGCATGTTTATTTTTCATGTTTGTCGTCATACCGAACAGTTTACAAATTTTTGGTTACCAAATCAAGCAAACCATGTGTTCTGCCCCACCTGTTTATATCACATTGGGTGGGAAGTGGTAGGGTCTGAATGATGAAAAAAATCATCTTTTTTGCGAATTTTTTTTTCAAATTATCGTTTAACAAAATAAATTCAAATGTTTTGCATAATAGAAAGCATCATTCGAACAACATTTTATAATTTTTTTTGTGGAAAAATATTGATAAATAAATCGGTGAAGAGATATTTTTGAGGACACTTCTTAAAAATCATGATCTGCGTGCATCTGCGTCTGTCCACTGTATCTCAGCGCAGACTAATCAGAAGCAGCATAGTTAGAGTAGAAGTTTTTCTAGATCCCAACGTGTCTGTTTGATTTATTTTTAATTTTTTAAATTATTGGTGGTTGTTTAAAGTGAAAACTACGATTTTTCACAAAAAAATTCGTTATTTTGAAGCTGTAAAACCTCCCCAAAGTAAAACGTTGGGGTCTGGTATTTTACAAGTAGGAAGTGTGTGCAAAATTTGAAAAAAATGGTGCAGTAGTTTTTGAATGGCGATGGACACGGACTTTTAGAACTTGCTTTCGAGAAAAACGCGTTTAAAGTTTTTTGTGTATAAAATCGAAGGAAACAATTTGATACTCTAGGGAGCCCGTAGGGTCTAACATTTTCGAAAAATCATAATTTTCCTTTTGTATTTTGTTATAATGAAATATTTCAAGAATATTTTGTTAAGTTTTTAAGTCAATCGAAGCAGAAAGCTTGTACGCCGAGCTCTTATTTCTTCGCGTATGAGATAAGCAAAGGTAAAGGCCCATAAATTGCTGAGTTTTGTTCCGATTGACTTGAAAAATTTCACAGAATATTCTTAAAATGTTTTACTATGAGAAAATATAAAGAAAAAAATAAATGATTTTTCAAAAGTGTTAGACCCTACCCGCCCCTTAATGAGTCGAAAATGCAACATAAAAACAAGTAACACAGCCTTATGCACTCAACACAAACCGGTTACCGAACCCCAGTTCAGTTCGAATTGCAAGTAAGGGAAGCTTGCAATTTGTTTCAACAGTTTCTGATACTGTTGTTCAAATTCCCGCTCCATTTTTCAACAATTCAAAAGGTTAGAATTGTTGAAAAATGAAGTTTGAGAAATTGTCCGTTTCAATATTTTTTGCTTTTGGAACGCACTACGATAATAATGATAATGATAACTCATAAGTTCCTATTTCACACCTTAGCGGGGGCCTAAAATATTTGGTCAGCAAAACCTAGGTTAACCTAAGTTTGTGGTAGAGCACACAACCGTTTTTAAATTTGTTTACCTTTCGTCTTAAAATCATCAGTACATGACAGTTTATGTTGGACTGTTATGCCGCCTAGCAGTCCAACGTAAACCGCTAAGCAGGCGTTAAGTGCAATGTCTAAACTGACGTGCCGAACGAAAACGAACTTACGACTTTAGCTGGCCGATTCAGGTTTGGTCATTCAGGGATTAGCCTAAGTTTGTGCTAGGGCACGTCAGTTTAGACATTGCACTCCGGTGCAAAACAAAAAGTGTTTAAAAATTTTACGTCGACTTAGCCGTTTTGTGTTGGACTGCTAGGTGGCATAACAGTCCAACATAAACTGTTATGCACTGATGAGTCTAAGACGAAATGTAAAAAAAAAATAATTATTAAATTCTTGAATCAGGTTACAGCTTAGTTTGCCGTCGTATCGAAGAAGTGTATTTTATACCACTTCAATGTTATTTATTATCTTATCTCAAAGTAATTCAATAGTACAGAATATATATACCCGGATTTAACCTTTTCCAGTCGTTCTCCGGGTGAGAATACTTGTTAAGTTATAAACAATCTCATTTTTTATATAATTACTAGCGGACCCCTGCACACTTCGTAGCGCAATAATACGATGTAGAAAATCAAAACTACTTATCAATTTTAATGAGTATTGAAGAAAAATATTATTGTAATGCTTTATGATAGTAGCCCCCACCTTTTTATATCGCGGACAACAGGACAAAATATATAAAACCGATGGCTTGCCGAAACTCAAACAGGCAGCGTACAATTTACCATCTGAAAAAACTCTAAATTCACGCTACAGACTCATAACGATTATTGACGGTAACAGAAAAGTTAAACGGATGAGAAAATGACGTTCAAATTGAAATAGCATAGCAGTGGACATAATTGGAATGCGTGGAATGAAAACATTTTCTTCTAATTTGCCATTCAAAATTGTTGTCTCGATAACATTTGCGATTCACTTTTGAACTTTTAACTTTTTTCTGTACTTGTTCCTCTATTGTCTGCATTTTATTTTGTACTTTGTGTGCTTGTTTCTGTAATTTGTGTGTTTGTTCCTGTACTTTATGTGCTTGTTTCAGAATTTTCTCCTGTACGTTCTATACCTGCTCACGTGTTTTCTGTATTTGGTCATGTAACTTCTGTACTTATATCTTTACCATCTGCACATTCTGTACCTTTTTCAATTGGCACTCAATTGCGCCATTACTTCCTATACTTGTTTCCATCATTTATGTACTTGGTTTTGTACTTTCTGTACTTGTTCCTGTACCTTCTTTATTTTTTCCTGAACTTAGCTTCTATACTTGTTCCTTTTATTTCTGTACCTGTAGCTGTCCCGGTGAATTTCTCACAACTCAAAAATTATCTTTGGATGGAAATTATTTCGAATACTCTTACGTTAGAATAATCGAACGACTCTCATGATTGCTCGCGATCGGTGAAGTAGAAAGGTGTTCTGTAAAAATGAATCATCTGACAATTGTTTTTGATTCGATCTCAACATTTTTCTCCAAATCAGGTACACACGTACACTTCGCACTTTAAAGCAGTTTTTTCCTGCTCTTAAAAGTCCCAAATGATTCAAGCAAAATACAACCAAAATCAGTTTGATGGTTTATGAGAAAGAGAGTGAATCATTCGAATAGGTAAAACATGTCGATGAGTTCCCAAATCTCGGTTCAATCGGTGTTATTTAAAAACAGGAGACAAACGGGATGGTTCGAGTACATTGGACGAAACTGTTCATAGTTACTTAAATGCAAATAATTTGAAATTTCGGAATACTCTGGGTTGATATAATTCGAATCGCGTTTGGGCCAATTGAAGACGTTTTTACTCAAAAAAATAACCGAATTCGCAATTTGAAGCAATTGACGACATTTGGAGGTCGTTTCGAGAAAAATTTACACAAAATCCCGTCCAAAAAATCCTTCAAAGGTATAGCACGGAAAATGCTTATGAATTATATCTATCAAGAAGATACAATTCACATTTCTGGAATTTTAGGAAAAACAACGAATCATAAAAAAACGTTAATCACTTTCTTTTCTTATAGTCGTTTTATAATTTGACTTCACGGCATTGAACTCAAATTTATATATCGAAAATGGAAACCTGTATGCTTTTCATTTGGCGCCCTTACTTAATTGAACATGTGATTCGAAATAAAGAAACACGTGAATCAAGTAGGTTCAGTGACATTTTGGCACAAATCAGCTCGTTTGGCACCAAACGGTTTTATTAATAATCTAGTATTCATATTTTGCTCTCCAGCGGGCAGCAGCATTGCATAACTCGATACGCGCCAAACAATCATCGGAGATCTAGCATGCATTGAATGGAAAATTTCCAATTCTAAATGAACCAATTTTCTAGTTTTTCTCTACTTTTCCAAAGGTTTTTCCTTATGTACTATAGCCTAAAACCTCCGCATTAACGTCACCTTTCGAACAAAAAAATCATTTAAAGATCGACCCACGCATACCAGAGAACATTAGCAACACACACTTTTTTCGCTATTATTTTATATATATATATATATATATATATATATATATATATATATATATATATATATATATATATATATATATATATATATATATATATATATATATATATATATATATAGATTTCTTAAACCAGGAAGACGGTTTCATGCATTTCTAAGATGAAACAAGAAAACTAGATAACTTTAAAAATTCGCGTAAAAAACGCGCAACCACGGAAATACGCGTAAAAAACCGCATAAACACGAAAATCAGAGACAAAAACCGCATAAAATACCGCATAAAAAAGACCTCAGTATATATGAAATATGATATATGGCTTCATTACACCACTAGGTGGATTTAAACAGGTTTTTAATAAACTCAAATAACCATCCGAAAATCGTTACAAAAAAAAAAAATTCTTGATTTTTTTTTGTCCAATGGCCTATATCTCGAGAACGATAGCAAAATTGTATAGAACGTTTTCAAATATTATCTTTCCGTTCTAAAAATTTGACAGTATTTTATTTTGCACTTCAGCAACAACATATAAAAAAACTTTTTTAATCCACCTAGTGGTGTAATGATGTCTTTCTCATATTACTCAAAAACATCACTAGAAGATATCAAAAACTTTCTTTGGTAAAAACTATCATCACCTTTTCGATTTGTAAACAGCTATGTAAAATTAATATAGTCTTAAATGTGGCAACCCTGCACGCTATACAAAATTGAACAAAGCACGCTGTGTGCTTGAACAAAGCAGGCAGGTGCGTTTTCTTCTGTGTACTGATTTTGCATAATTTTGTATGACAGTTTGAAAGTTTTGATGCTCATTGCCCTATAATTTCGGAACCGGAAGTCGGATCTGGATGAAATTACACAGTGTCTTTTAAGTCACTGAGAGCTTTAATTTGAATCTTGATTTGTGAAAATCGGTTCAACCGTTGCGGAGAAATTGAAGTGTGTTCCGGTTTTGGAGCTTTTCTTCACTATTACCGGTGCGTTTGGAACCAGAAACCGAACATTAGTAGTTCCAAAGTAGATTTATATATCCACCAATTAACAAGGTCTGCTAACTAGATGAAATTACCAGTAAACTTTATAAAAATGTGCACCTCGTTTCACCCTCGCATGTGAAAAAATATACATGAAACTGACAATTTGTACTAATCGCGCTATTATTCCGGAACCGGAAGACGGATCTGGATCAACTTTTCGGTGACTTTTTAGAAAACTTCAAGACCTTTCATTTGCATCTTAGTTTGTGAAAATCGGTTAAGAAATTTCCGAGAAAACTGAATGCACACTTTCTTATAGATTTGCACATATTGCCTTGTAATTCCGGAACCGAAAGTCGAATCGGAATAAAATTCAAAAGTGATCTATAGGACCGTAAGACCTTTCATTTGAATCTGAGTCTGTGAAAATCGGTTCAGCCATCTCTGAGAAAATCGAGTGACATTATTTGTCACATTCACACAAACAAACATACATACACAAACACACAGACATTTTCTCAGTTCGTCGAGCTGAGTCGAATGATATATGGCATTCGGCCCTCTGGGCCTGGGTTCAAAAGTCGGTTTTCACATAGCCTTTTTATATAAGAAAAGCAATTACTAAAATACATCTTTTAAGATACTAAAATACAAGATTTTTTTTAAAGTAAAATAGTGCTAAATTTGGTTTACATAGTCCTTATAATAACTTAAAACATTGTAGAAAATAATAAATCGATCGGACCCACCGTTTCTGAAATATATGTTATTGAAAATTTGCTTGTTTTTGATTAGTCCCTTCTCAAAATTAATGCTAGAGTAAAAATGACAAACTGATGATGCAAATTGTTTCTTTTGGTCATAAAGAATGCATACGCAAAGTTTGAACCAAATTAATAAATACAGACAAAAATCGACCTTCGATTTCGTATGGAATTTGCTGCATTGGAAAACATTCCGACGTGTTACCAATTAGGATATATGTCTTATCTAGCGTCATAGAGCCGGCGAATGAAAATGTTGTGCATTGTTGCGAAGGTCATCAAAGTACACTGAAGATATAGAAGGTCTCATATGACTACCTTGAGGTAACCTTAAATTCAATGCGAAAAATGGAACTATTTGGTTACCTACTTTTACTGATTGATTCAGTTTTATTACTACCTATTGAAAATTTAGTCCTGAAGTTATGACCACGGAGTATAGCGTCTTACTGAAATGAGAAGAATTAACAAAAGTGCAAATCACTGCCCAGCGTCAATTTGCGTACCTACGTGAAGCGGTACAGTATTGTTCCAATACACAAACGACACCCTTTCGACCGATAAACAATGGAAACACTTGGCACGGCTGATTCACTGTTCAATGGTTGATACCCCAGTGATGGTGGAAACCCACCATTCCCTCCCTCCCAGAAAAAAAAAAACACACACACACACGGTAACTAACTGGGCTAATTCATCAATATACAGTTGCAGCGGCAGTCGACTGACTGTCGTAGATCATGACTTTACAAGTGCCGTCTAATTGGCAAAATCCTTGCATTTCAGCACCGCAAAGTCCGGCGCCCGGATGGAACCTGGTTTCAAATTGGAATCATGTAAACCAAAGAACAAATGGTTTTCCCCCATTTGTGCCGTACGGTCGGTCGGTCGGTCGGCCGATTTATCCGTTTTTCCAATCCGGCACCGAGTGCATATGCAGGCTGGGCAAACTATGAAGAAGAGGAGGAGGAGGAGGAGAGGGCTAATATCAAATATGTGCACATGAGGTCCACTTTTCGGGAACAAAAGGACCACTTTCGTAGAGAGTTCCGCTTCAATGCAATCGCCGAGCTCTCCGGGCATAGGAATCGATTTGGTACCAACCGGCAGTTGGATGCAGCATGCGGATGGCCACTCAACCCTCAACCCCTACCCCCCTCCCCCCAACACGTAGTACAGTGTGTCGTCCTGTGTCCACCACCACTCAGGGGCACCGTGTGGAAGTAAAGATCTGCCCAAAAACCTCAACACATAGTCTATCATTCGATTTTATCGTTCACAGCATTACCAACAGGCCAGCGGACACCAAAAGGTCTTTTATGAAAGTTCGGCTCTCGAATGGCCAATGAACAGATGGGCAGTGCAGTGCAGGGGCAGGATGGCCAACCGAAACCGAATCCAGCAGCCGGGTGCACAACTTTCGAAAGAATGGGATAGCCAGCAAAACGATCATCATCAACGGTAATGATGATGCGGTTCTTAGGTTCAGTCTGGGAGAATGAAGAGCCCACTTGGCCACTGTCCGCTTGGTCACTGAAATGTGCACAAGGGCACAGACATCGTTCGGGTTCTCTTTCCCCATGGGCTCACTGCAAGAGTTTTACAGCCAATCATGCCAACTGGTGGAGACTGCATTTAGGCATCGAAAATTCTTCTGTTGTAAAACCGACGGAAGCATCGGGTTAGACGTTGAAGGGGGGGAAGGCTGCGCAGTGAGAAAGTACCCGTACGTAAAAGTCGTGTATCCAAAAAGTGAACGATGCATCTGCTACCCAACCCAAGGCTCTTTCCGATGTGACCGGACAGCGGACAGTGGCATTACCCGAAACGAAACTAAAACATATCAAAACACTTTTCAGCTTCCTGTGTTGTCTGCTACTCTACTGGGGACTACCCGGGATCCCGTTCCCTCCTCTTCACACACACACACACACACACACAATTGGCGTATCCTTGAGTCCGGTAAATTTGACCAAACCCCCCTCCCTTAGGCTGGGATGAGATTCGTCCAGAAACGTTCAACTCCTGCGGTTAGTGTAATAAACGACAAAAGCGAAACACTTGAACAGTGCGCCTTTTGGGGCGTTTGGGAATGGGACGTCATCCCCAGCCGTAAATAGCCAACTCCGGCTTTCGACTACTAGAGGAGTTGAGGCGTGTTGCGTTGCAGCAGTTCGTTCTGGATGTCGTCGTCGTCGTCGTCGTCGTCGTCGTCGTCGTGGTGGTGGCGAACAAAGAGCAAACTGTGTTCGTTGTGAAACACGAAAATTTATTGTACTTCCCTCGGCTGCGGTGCGGTGTGGGTAATCAGTGCCTGCCCGTTTGCCAGGAGAATTGATGGCAAGCCGTATTGACACATCGGTAATCTATTGGCTGCGGGAAATCAATGATCGTACGGCGGTACTTTGATTCATTGCAAGCCGGGAAAGTGGGGAAATACAATTATCTTGTTCGCTTCGGTGCACCTGCCAGAAACATAATCGGAAAGAATTGTACCGGTAGGTTCTGAACCTATGAGACTGTTTGTTAAAACCAATTTCAAGAAATGACAAGACAAATTATGCGATTATTATAAATGTGCAAAAAATGCGATAAAAGATTTTTTGAGTTTTGCCGTTTTTTATGTAAGTTTTCGAAGTTTGGTGGATTTTTTCACATGGTACGTTTCGTCCGCGAAATAAAAAACTTGAGTGTACACTGATGAATTAAATCGAAAGCTTAAAAACCCACATAACAAACTTGCGTAATTGTAGAAATTTCATTTCATTTCGTTGCACTTTAAAATGTTATCCTTTTCATATAAAGATTTTCAATACAGAATGTTGATCGCCCGATTCAGATCTACGAAATTATTTCCTGAAAAAGCACGCTGCTTGATGAAATTGCACAGCATTGTTTGAGACAATGAGAGTTTTAATTTAAATTAAGATTTGTGAAAATTAGTTGAATCGTTGCTGAGAATCCAAAAGGAGTACTGTTTTTGGAGTTTTTCTTCAGTATTATTGGTGTTTTCGGAATCGGAAATCGGAGACTAGTAGTCCCAAAGCAGGTTATATTTGTGTAATGTGAACCTTTAAGACTAAATCTCCTCACACATCCCAGACCATGTAATATGAATATTTAAGACTAAATCTTCCACACTTTCCAGACCACACACATCTTAACAAAAATCCGTAAAAGCACCATTCCACGAAAACCTACATAAAATAAAAACAATGCCTAAATGAAGCCAACTAAATTGCCAGCACTTGCACTTTTTAGTGATCCAGCGAAAAACGCCGTGGTCGTAAAATTCGACTACAGAAACAAGGAAGCATCAAGTTTCAAATTGTTATGTCATCGAAATCAGAACACAAAACAAAACAGCCTGTTTCACTTCCCTTTTCTACACGTCCCTCATGCCCCACCGTCGACCACAATCGATACTGGTCAGCACGACCTAGAATGACAGTAACTCAGCAATACACACACACACACACACTAATTCAAACCGACACTCACGAGAATAACCCAACATGCTATCGCCCTCTCCTCCCCGTATCACACCCGCTCACGCTCTTCAAGAAGCTCACTATTCAACTCCCAAACGACTTTACTTCCTCTCTCACCCACAAAATATACAATGGCCGACACGACACAACGGGTTAAACCCGATGTACATTGCGCGTTCTAACTTCTCCTTCCGGATCTACTCAGAGATCCTAACTGTTAGAATTAATTAGCTAGGCTAGGAGAGGATATACAGCAGGGTGGCAAGTGAATTACCGATTTCAATTTCCCGGTTTTCCCGGGGCGCGAGACAAAAAATTCCCGGTTCTTAGAACAGGCTCAAATCGCCTATGTTAAGTATTTTTTTAAATAGTTTTAGAAATCCTATATCCAAAAGAACATCGAGAGTTGAGAAATTAAGTATTTTTTTGGTATTTCGATTCAGAAATAGGAAATAATCATTATGCCAAGTGCACATAACAACGGGAAGAAGACGTTCTTGGCTTTCTCATATATAGATAAGTTATGCAATCACCGCGAAAACCGATTTTGGAAGCAAGGCCCGGAGGGCTGAGTGTCATATACCATTCGAATCAGTTCGTAAAGATCAGAAATTGAGATGGCTGAACCGATTTTCTTGTGGTCCCATACGAATTTCATCCGGATCCGACTTCCGGTTGTGAAAAGGGTGAACAGGTGGAGATATGCAGAGTGAAAATATAAGCTCTAATCTTGATTAGAAACTGTTTATTCGAAAAAACAGAAGGTAAAAGTTAAGTTACTAGAAGATTTCTGCTTCCTTAAATGACCCTCTGTCACGTCTCACTTTTCCGTTTTATATTTTCACATCCTTGCTCTCCCTTGAGTACTATCATTTTATAATTTTCATTGTCTGTTTCTACAAAAAAAAATGATCTCTGGTTAGGAGAATATCGCAAAAAGAAAAAAGAAATATTGACTACTAAACTTAGTCGTTAAAAAAGAAAAAGAGTTAATTAATTCAGCAATATTACTTTCCGTGAGATTTTGGCAATTTGTGGAACACTTTTTAGAAAACACGTTTACGCAATAAATTTTTCTTTACGAATATGTATTCAACGACCTAAACCAGACACACAAATTAACCTACCAAATCGCACTAGCAGTTCGTTTCGAACTGCTGGGCACTGAAAAGTCGAAAACAACCTGTGAAAAACGACAGTATAATTACGTCGTCTCTGGGTGGACAACCCCAGCCCCGTGCAGATGACATCATTCTACTGAACTGAAAAAGTACCAAGGAATCGTCTGCTTCCCAATTTACAAGCGAACCGACAAAAGGATAATAAATAAATAAATAAATATTTTCATAATGTGCTCGGAGGATGGTCACACCAGAGGGCAAAGAAGAAGAAGAAGAAAAAAAAATGAGAAAATCAAACCACTTCCCCCAACCAGACACACGAAGTATATAATGAGGAAAAAATCTGCAATCTAGCTTCCTGGGGGGAGGACGGACGAAAGGCGGGGGGCGGTTGTTTCCTCACCCACAAGAAAACGAGAAACCGATAAGTTTTCCTTTCTCCGGTTTTGTGCGATGCTGTGTGCCGCTTGGCGACTGGGAATGTGAGGTAGCAAAACGAACAGAAAAGAAAAGCTATACCCTTGAAAGCAATTTTACAGTCCTTAAAATCGATTCTTATTTTATTTGCACTCCTCGGACCGTTCTTCCCTTAACAGTGAAGGGTGGTGGTATTTTGTTAGGATCGATTTTTTTTCTCGTCTCTCAATCGGAAGATTTGTCCTTTTTATTGGGGGGCGGGGAGGGGGCACTTTTCCTTGGTTCTTCCCTTGAAGGAGTATTTCCCGGCACAAGATTTTGCTATTTCTTTCGCTTATTCTGTCGGAGCAAAATTAAGTGGAAACTTTCGGGAAGAGGTTAAGCTTGATTGAAAAATAATAAAACGAAAAGTGGTTGGTTGCCGAAGTCGAGTCGGGGCACTAGAGAACGAACAAAGCGAACAAAGGCCGACGGAGAGTGGGGTGGATGGCTGAACGAGAGGCGAGAAAAAAACATAGGGTGGTGTTGGAAATTTGACAAGAAAAATTAGATAGATTTGCGGAATGAGATGATAGTTGTTTGTGATGAGTTTTCACTGCGGAAAGAAAATTTATACAACCTGATTAGTTCCGGATTTAGGCTGGTTTGTGGAACGTACAAATTGAAAGCCGAACCTGATCTGACTCCAATGAACCTGACAAATCGCTCAAATCCGCAACAAAAATAACCAACACTAAGAGGTAAAATGGTGCAAATTAAAAATAAATAAAGCCACCTAATTAGCTTCCAATTTCCGTTCCGGTTGACATCGCCCGGCTCAAAATCCCGGTGGGTAATGATGATGACACAACCGGCACGTACATAAACAACCAACAATAATTATAAATCAAACCGAATTTAATTGATACAACTATTTATTATCATTAACAATTATCAGCTGCCACTCGATACTCCCTCAGGACCGAAGGCGACGGCGGCGGAAAGCGTCCGAAACAAGGTAGCAAGCTTTGCGCATCTGTTTTTCCGCTAAGCTTCCTGTTCCGGGGAAGGGGGGAGGGGGGTTTGAATTATGGACTGCTCGCCAAACACACGGGGCGGAGGTGTCGGGACCGGGAACAAAAAGGGATTGGCGCGGAGACTGCACTGATGAAATTAATTCGATCCGCAGTTGCCGCCTCTGGGGGTGTGGTGGACTGGACGGTGGAGATAGCGCGAAACCGATCAATGCTCAATTTAATCCCCACCAGACAGGGGCGTGCAAGCGTGGGTGGTGTGGGAAGGGGAAAGCGCAGTTGTGAAAGCGTACATACGGTTCTCGACCGCAAATCGATGGAAAAAGTGGGTGGTGCGGGATTGTCGGGACGACATCGGACCGCGTGTGCCATAACGGGTAGAACACTGGGAAATGGATGAAATTATATTGGGAATAATTTTCCGCATCCGTGGAAAGATTATTTTTTCAAAAAGATCGAAAATTGATTGTCCACCGGAAACAAACCTACACCTACCTATGAACAAGGTTGCAACTTGAGGTCTCCATTTTTAACCACTTTCACTAATGACCAACATCTGGCTACTGCCCACCCAACTCCAACTGTTCGAAACTGTTGTTAATCATGAGGTGCTAATTAGCAGATTTTACACGAAATTCGAGCCCGCACAATTTTTCACCAATATGATTTACAGTAATCACCGAATGCTCCCGGTGACCTCGGTGACCGTGGTGCACCGCAGCCCTGCCATAGCAGGCAGACAGGCAGGTAGTGAGTGGCCTCAGTTGTAATGTTTCAGCGGAAATGTCGTCGTTTCGCGTGTTGGTTGTATATTGTCACATGGTTTATTTAAATTAATTGGTAATTACATGTTATGTAAATGTTCAACATGAAGTTTACTGCCCAGCACCACTACTGCACCGGCTACGGTTACGGCCTTACGGTTAGACCAAGGGGGATTCGCGTTTGGGTGGCTAGTTTCGCGAGGAAAATGCGAGTGATTAGAGAGACCGGTCACGGGACGACAACGACCATGTCAACAAAGCAGTTCATTGTGAATTGTATTGACTCTGGACTAGGTTCAACACAGACAAGAAATGAAGAACCCTTGCCGTTAACAGAAACTCCCCCTCCTCACCGGCATTGCTTTAATTGTTCCAATTTATTATTGACGGATAAGCTAGTTTCGAAAACAATGACCAACGAACTGCACAAAATGCCCCGATGACAGGATAGGTGGATTAAATAAATAATAATTTGCGGTTGTACATGCCGTGGCTGACTGTTCCATAGTTGATGAGACATTTTGCGAGTACAACAGGTTTGTCATCCGTGTCACTTGCTTGCCAGGCTTATTTAAAACAAATTTATAACCACACCACCACCCAATGACCGGGGTCTCGTTATCGACGCGATTTTTTCCGATTTCATTTTACAGCAGTGTTTTTACGTCCTTCGTCGTTCCCGGTCAACCCTCCCTCCGGGTTGCCTATTTTAATATTTCAATTATTCACTTTGTTATTAATTTCAGGCAACATGCAAACAAATATTCATTTTTTTTTCTTTTTTCGACTGCTACACTTCCCACCACAGAGGGAACGCGATGGTCTGCCAGCACGATTGAGTAAAGTTTTCCATTACTATTATTTTTTTCGATTCGTTTGTTTCCAATCCGCACTGAATATTCCAATGTGTATTATATAAACCAGTCGATAGCGTGGGGGGGAGTCACTGGGTGGAAATTCGGTGAGTGAAAATTGTTGTGACTGAACAAATATTGTTTGTGCCGATTAAATTGAATCAATTGATAAATATATTAATCCGTGCTAGTGTTTTGGGATGTTCGTGTCTGACACGGTTGGACTCAGCGACTGTCAACCGCGAAGTAGTTAAATATTTAGCAGTTAGAGCTAGAGATGACGACTTCCAATCACATTCAAATATTTATTATGATAAAGGTTGGAAATTTGTAAGTGAACCAAATTTTAAAACAGTCAGAAGTCAGCTCACATGCTGTGATCTACGAGTGATTTAAGCTATAGTACCAAAGAAGTACCAAAAGAGCATCAAGAGAATGCTAAGAGAGTACCAAAAAAGTATCAAAATAGAACAAAAAGAGTACCATAAATGTACCAAAAGAATACTTAAGAAGTACCAAAAAAGACCGAAAGTGTACCAAAACAGTAGAAAAATTGTACCAAAATAAACCAAGAAAATTCCCAAAGTGTGCTAAGGAAGTACCGAAATCAATATCAAGAGTCTATAAAAAAGAGTGCAGAAAAGTACCCGAAAGAACCAATATATTATCAAAAGAATACTAAAAGAGTACCAAAAGTGTACTAGAAGAGTTTCAAGAGTTGCAAATTGTACAAAAAGCGTGCCAAAAGAATACCAAAAGACCACCAAAAGAGAGTCGCAGAGTGTCAAAAGTGTATCAAAAGAACACCAAAATAATACCAAAAAAGTACCAAAAGTACTAATACAAATACTGCAAAAGTGTACCAAAATAGTACCAAGGGAGCATCAAGAAATTGCTAAGCAAGTTCCAAGAGAGTGTCAAAAGAGTGCTAAAAAAGTGTCAAAAGAGTACAAAAAAACACCAAAATACTAACAAAAGAGCATCAATACATTTCTAAGACAGTACCAAAAGAGTACCTAGAAAGTACCAAGAGTACCAAAATAGTATCAAAAGAGTATCAACAAAACCAAAAGAGCACCAAAAAAGAACCAAAAGAATACTTAAAGAGTATAAAAAGAGTATCAAAAATTTACCGAAACAATACCTAAATCTTACCAAAACAAACCAAGAGAATGTCCAAAGAGTGCTAAAAGAGTATAAAAATCAATATCAAAAGTCTACAAAAAGATTACAAAAAAAAATAACAGAAAAGAACCAAAACATTACTGAAAGAGCACTAAAATATTATTCAGAAGAGTACCAAAAGTTTAACAAAAGAATACCAAGAATAGCAAAGAGTGTCAGAAGTATACCAAAAGTGTGCCAAAAAAGTACCAAACGTGTACCAAAGTGTACCAAAAAAGTACCCAAAGAATACTTAAAGAGTACCAGAAGTGTACCAATACAGTACCAAAATAAACCAAGAGAATGACCAAAGTATGCTAAAAGAGTATAAAAACCAATACCAAAGTCTACAAAAGATTACAAAAAAGTACCAGAAAAGAACCAAAATATTACCAAAAGAGTACTTAACGTACTTAACGTTTAAACGAATAATAATGATGTTTTATTTAAATCAATCACTTATTTATATCCTATCCTCTCCTAACTTAGCTAATTGATTTTTACAGTATGGATTGCTAAAAATCCGGGGGGAGGCAGTTAGAACGCGCAGCGTATATCTGATTTAACCAATGACATGTCTCGGTCATTGTATTGTATTTGAGTAGGAGAGAGTGAGTAATGTTTCTAGACAAGTGTATGAGTGTGATACAGAAAGGGGAGGTTGAGAGTAGTCAGGTTTAACTCTCGTGAGTTCGAGTCAGTGTGTTTTCCTGAGTTACTGTTATTCTAGGTCATGCCATATGGCACAGAGTCGCAAAGAGTGCCAAAAGCGTATCAAAAGTGTATCAAAAGAGCACCTAAAGAGCACGAAGAGAGTACCAAAAGAATACCAAAGGAGCACCAAAAGAGCACCAAGAGAGTGTACCAAAAGTGTACAAAAAGTGTGCCAAAAGAGTACTAAAAGAACATCAAAAGGGAACCAAGAGAGTGCCAAAAATGTACCAAAAGTGTACAAAAAGTGTGCCAAAAGAGTACTAAAAGAACACCAAAAGGGAATAAAGTGAGTGCCAAAAGTGTACCAAAAGTGTGCCAAAAGAATACCAAAGGAGCACCAAGAGAGTGAAAAAAGTGTACCAAAAGTGTACAAAAAGTGTGCCAAAAGAGTATTAAAAGAACACCAAAAAGGAACCAAGAGAGTGCCAAAAGTGTACCAAAAGTGTACAAAAAATGTGCTAAAAGAGTACTAAAAGAACACCAAAAGGTGCTCAAGAGAGTGCCGAAAGTGTACCAAAAGTGTACCAAGAGAGTATAAAGAAATTACTAAGAGAGTAACGAAAGAGTACCAAAAGAACACCAAAAGAGTGTCCGAAGAGTGTCAAAAGTGTATCGAAATAACACAAAAAGTACCAAAAGTGTACCAAAAGAGCACCAGGAGTCGCATAGAGTGCCAAAAGTGTACCAAAAGAGTACCAAAAGAGTACCAAAAGTGTGCCAAAAGAGTACCAAAAGAGCACCAAGAGAGCATCAAGAAATTGCTTAGAGAGTAACGAAAGAGCACCAAAAGAATACCATAAGAATGTCGGAAGATTGTCAAAAGTGTATCAAAACAACACAAAAAGTACCAAAAGTGTACCAAAAGAGTACCAGGAGTCGCACAGAGTTCCAAAAGTGTACCTAAAAGAGTACCAAAATTGTACCAAAATAAACCAGAAGAATGTCCAAAGTGTGCCAAAAGAGTACCAAAAGAGCTCCAAAAGAGTGTCGCAGAGCATCAAAAGTGTATCAAAATAACACCAAAAATGTATCAAAAGGGTACCAAAAGAGCATCAAGAAATTATTGAGAGAGTAACGAAAGAGCACCAAAAGAATACCAAGAGAGCATCACGAGATTGCTAAGAGAGTTCCAAAAGAGTACCAAAAAAACACCAAAAGAATGTCGGAAGAGTGTCAAAAGTGTATCGAAACATCACAAAAAGTACCAAAAGTGTACCAAAAGTGTATCAAAAGCACCAAGAGAGTATCAAGAGATTGCTAAGAGAGTTCTAAAAGAGTACCAAAAGAGCACCAAAAAAGTACCAAAAGAGCACCAAAAGAGTACCAAAGGAGACCCAAAAGAGCATCAAGAGATATTTAAAAGAGTACCTAAAGAGTACCAAAGGAGTACCCAAAGTGTACCAAAATAGTTCCAAAAGAGTATCAAAAAATAACCAAAAGAGTACCGAAATTGTACCAAAATAAACCAAGAAAATTTCCAAAGTGTGCTAAGGGAGTGCAAAAACCATATGAATAGCCTACAAAAAAAGTGCAAAAAATACCAAAAAAGAATCAAAATATTACCGAAAGTGTACCAAAAGAGTGTCAAAAGAATACCAAGAATACTAATATTAGGCAGATTCCAAGAATACCAAGAGTACTCAATGGACCAGGAATATCAGCAGAGTATCAAGAGTACTAAAAAGCACCAGAAGATCCCCAAGATTTGTTGCAGACTGCTAACAAAACGAGTATCGACAGAGTATCAAAATAGTACCAAGGAAGTATATCAAGAAAATGCCAAGTGTACCAGAGTACCAGAAGAGTGCTAAGAGAGTACCAAAAAAGTACCAAAACAGTACCGAGAGAACAACAAAAAACAACCAAGAGAGTAGCCAGAGAGTACCAGAAGAATGCTTTAAGTGTGTCAAAAGAATATTAAAAGAGTTCCAAAAGTATAACAAAAGACTACCAATAAAGTGCCATAAGCTGAGACAGAGTACTGTGAAAGGTACCAAAAGTGTACCAAATAACAGTTCGGCTGAAAAGTTCGTATCGTTTAATATAAACACACATTTTTTTGCCAAAATTCGTTTTTATTATTCAACATAATTGCTATCAGAGGCGATACAGCGATTATAGCGATCTTCCAACTTTTCGATACCATTTTTGTAGTACGATTTGTCCTATGCCTCAAAATAGGCCTCAGTTTCAGCGATTACCTCTTCATTGCTTCTAAATTTTTTACCAGCGAGCATTCTCTTGAGGTCTGAGAACAGGAAAAAGTCACTGGGGGCCAAATCTGGAGAATACGGTGGATGAGGGAGCAATTCGAAGCCCAATTCGTTCAATTTCAGCATGGTTTTCATCGACTTGTGACACGGTGCATTGTCTTGATGAAACAAAACTTTTTTCTTCTTCAAATGAGGCCGTTTTTTTAAATTTCGTTCTTCAAACGCTCTAATAACGCTATATAATAGTCACTGTTGATTGTTTTTTCCTTTTCAAGGTAGTCGATGAAAATTATACCATGCGAATCCCAAAATACAGACGCCATAACCTTACCGGCCGAATGTTGAGTCTTTCCACGCTTTGAGTTCGGTTCATCGCGTGCAGTCCACTCAGCTGACTGTCGATTGGACTCCGGAGTGAAGTGGTGGAGCCATGTTTCGTCCATTGTTATATATCGACGAAAAAATCGGTTTTATTTCGATATAACAGCTCCAAACACTGCTTAGAATCATCAATTCGTTGTTGTTTTTGATCGATTGTGAGCTCACGCGGCACCCATTTTGCACAAAGCTGTCTCATATCCAAATATTCGTGAATAATATGACCAACACGTTCCTTTGATATCTTTAGGGTGTCAGCTATCTCGATCAACTTCACTTTACGGTCATTGAAAATCATTTTGTGGATTTTTTACACGTTTTCATCGGTAACAGCCTCTTTTGGACGTCCACTGCGTTCATCGTCTTCGGTGCTCATATGACTAGTACGAAATTTTGCAAACCACTTACGAATTGTTGCTTCGCCCGGTGCAGAGTCTGGATAACACTCATCAAGCCATTTTTTCTTATCGGCGGCACTTTTTTTCATCAAAAAGTAGTGTTTCATCAACACACGAAATTCCTTTTTTTCCATTTTTTTCACAATAACAAAAGTAGCTTCACTCAAAATGCAATATCTCACAAACTAAAAATCAGACGGCTGTCAAATTTATACACGTATCTTTTGAAGGTTGGTACTAACTGAAAATGGTATGGATTTAATTCTAGTGGCGCCCTCTCATAGAAACGATACGAACTTTTCAGCCGATCTGTTATGTACCAAAAGAGTAGAAAAAGTGTATCAAGAGATTTCCAAGAGAGAACTAAGCGAATACGAAGAGATCACCAGAGAGAATCACGTAAAACAAGAGTCCCAAGCAAGGGGAGAGTCGCTTAACACAAACTATATTGTGCCCCTAGAAAAACACGTGATATACTGTGAGCCTAAGTGCGCCACTCTGTGCCCCGTGAAACAGCTACTTGTCAAAACTGAGCCCTTTGTGTGCCGCAACTGTGCAACTGTATGAAATTGAAAGTGTCAATATTGATAAGTGCACCAACGCATTGTATTAATATGTGATTGGCACATTGTTCTAAGCGTCCTCACCTTGGTCCCAAGAGAATCAAATGAGCTAAAAACGTTAAGATAATCTCGTGTTCAGAAGTTCAAAAGAATTAAGAAAGGCAAGAGAGTCAAGCACATCAAGAGATTCAGGAGATTTAAGAGATTCCGAAGTTTGAATAAATTCAGAAGATTGAAGAGATTCGAAAGATTCAAGAGGTTCAAAATATTCAACACATTCAAGAGGTTCAAAAGACTCAAGATTGAGAAGATTTAGTGATAGTAATTGAAGAGATTGAAGAAATTCAGGAGTTTCAAGAAACTCATGAGATTCAAAAGTTTCAAGAGTATTAAGACTAACAAGAGATTCAGGAGAATCCTTAAGAATCAAGTGATTCAATATAGGCAAGAGATTCGAGACATTCCAGAAATTCAAAAGATTCAAAAGATTGAGGAGATCCAAGAGATTCAGCAGATTAAAGACGTTCAAAAGAAAGAAGGAATTGATGAGATTTAAGAGAACGAAACATTTCAAAAGATTCAAAAGTTTGAAAAGTATCAAGGCTATCATGAGAACCAAGTGATTCAAGAGAGTCCCGAGAATCAAGAGTGTCAAAAAATTCAAGAGATTCTATATATTTAGTAGATTCCTGAGGTTCATGAAAATTGAAAGATTCAAGAGATTCAAAAAATTCAATATTCAAGAATCAAAGAATCAAAGAATCAAAGAATCAAAGAATCAAAGAATCAAAGAATCAAAGAATCAAAGAATCAAAGAATCAAAGAATCAAAGAATCAAAGAATCAAAGAATCAAAGAATCAAAGAATCAAAGAATCAAAGAATCAAAGAATCAAAGAATCAAAGAATCAAAGAATCAAAGAATCAAAGAATCAAAGAATCAAAGAATCAAAGAAGCAAAGAATCAAAGAATCAAAGAATCAAAGAATCAAAGAATCAAAGAATCAAAGAATCAAAGAATCAAAGAATAATTCATTCTTGAAAGGAAATTTTTCTTTATGGAAAGATCAAAAGTCAAAAAGTTCATAGATCAGGATGCAGAAAACAGAGACACATTCATCGCTTTTTTCGTGAACTTGGTTCCTAATCCAGAATTAACAGAAAAGTTACTTTCGGCAAGATGGAAAATACATCTCGTCAGGGGAAACCAAAAGAGAATTACTTATCAAGTAAGATTTTTGACATAGAACTACGTCTTGATTTTTTCTATGGGGATATGTATTCAAAATACGGAAAACAAACCCATAGCTCAGCACATGTGGAACAGATCGTACAAACTTCATGATAAAGAAGCGGAAGCAGGAATCTTGAACCAGAATTGTTAGTAATTAACATCATTATTTCAATGAATTTTATGATTGATTCAATGGTGATTGAAGTTCAGAATAATTTCAACTGTAAGCTTATTCGATCATAATAGTTTGATAAATATGAACAGCAATAGACCAAGTTGAATTTCCTGTGATACTTCAGGTGAATCTGTAAAAATCTGTGAGATAGACAAGCTGATGAGTAGCAAGCTTAACACTTACAATAGTCTGAAATAGTGGGATTTAATTTTTGTCATTCATAAGAATCAAAATGTGATGTCGTTTAAATCAGAAATTTAGCCGAACGTAGCTTCAAGATCAATGTAAATAACATCACAATGTTATCCATGCCACTCAATTACTTTGACCCTTCGTTCACGAATCTTCTCCGTGGTCACCTTCCCTACACTGAAAACTGCCCAAGTAATACCTCACATACCGGAGTATATTACACAATAACAAGTGTTCCTATAAAATACATTAAATCCTTGTTAACTCCATCGTTTCGTCAAGTTCCTAAACCATTTGCTTCCTCGGCTTCATTCATCCTGAAACCGAACCCCAGACTAGGTTGAACAAAGTTGATGAATCACCTACGGCAAAAAGAATCCTAAACGAGCCCGGCCACCACCACGGCACGGTAAGTGTTGTAGCAGCCCACCACCCCAAAAGAATGGACGCTCTTTTCTCTAATTAAACAATTATTCATTTTCCGGCTCTAATTACAGTTACGAAACCTAGAGGCAGTAGGAACTGGTTTTACGAATCAGTTTTCCACTAAAGTAACTTGCTCGGACGTGGCAAGGAGAAGGGAGACCTTTTTCAAGGTGCCACCAGGTGCTAGTTTACAAGTATGAAAGTCTATTAGCTTCGGGCAGCCGGAAATGAGAGTTAAAGCAGAGAGACGGAGAAAGACCGCGTTGAGCTTAGTGTTCAAGGACAGCCGAGCACGGATGTGGTACTGTTTGATAAAAAAATAAATTCTTGTTCATGAGGTTGGTTGAAGGATTTTTCATAGCCAGCTTGTCTTAATTTTACTATCAAATTCAGCGTTATTTCGAGATTTTCATATTCAATATCGAATGTCATTCCAAGTTCAAGAGTTTTCTGGGTAATAATCATCGTATTTCTAAAAAGCCATTGGCGAGCAGTTACCGAAATTGGGAGTTTGAAGCCATTTCGTAATAATCTTGTTACAATATCGGTATTTTCGGAACGATTTTGATGAGTAGGTGTTTGAGGTCGATCCAAAATCCAAGATTGCGACTTCCGGTTTATTAATATTTCTTGAAAACCCTTGCCATATGAGTAAGTGTTTTCAAGGAATTTCGATGTACCGGAAATCGATTTTAATTTTTCATTCTTTGCCAATGACCCCTTTTTATAACGTAGGTTTGTAGAAATAGTATACGTTACTTGGGATTTGATTCTTAAAAAAGATTACGGTTCGTAAAGGGTGCTTCTTTTTGGCAACACTGTTTTTGACAGATAACGCGTGAACCGTGTCTTATTGTCAAACTTGTTCAATTTGGTCTATAATTTAATCATGAATGGGCGCTGGCAAAGTTGGAGGAATTCCCGCATCTGGAGTGAAGACCAACCATTCCAAAAAAGTCACTGCTTGGTGTGGATTATGGACCGGTGGCATCATCGGGTCGTACTTCTTCAAATGCAATGATGGGCAGAGCGTTACTGTGAATGGCGAGCGCTACCGTGTGATGATTGACGATTTTTTTTGCCCAAAATGGAAGAATTGGACATGTCTGACATGTGATTTCAACAAGACGGTGCCACATACCACACGGCACGCTAAACAATGACCAAACTGAGAGCCCCCTTTGGTGAACAGTTTTTCTTACGTTTTGGGCCCGTCATTGGCTGCTTAGATCGTGCGATTCAACGCCTTTGGACTATTTCTTGTAGGACCATGTTAAGGCTTATGTCTACAAGGATAAACCATAAACGATTGACGCACTGGAAGCAAAAAATGAAGCATTTATTCGTCAGACACCGCCGATATGTTCGAAAGAGTGCGCCAAAATTGGAAATTGAGCATTGGCCATTTGAAGCGGAGCCGCGGCCAACATTTGCATGAAACCTTCTTCAAACGTAAAATTATATTGATGCAATAAAGATTTCATCCATTTTCTCAATTTTTTGTGTTTTTTATTATATGAAAATCAAATCCTATGCATCCTAAATAAATTACACTTTAAAAAGAGTTACGTTAAAGGAATTAACGTAAGAAAAAGTGTACGTAAACGAAGATTTGCGTGTAGTTCAAGCATACAAAAACTCAAAATGGCGACTTCTGGTTTGAGGTTTTTCATTGAAAAATCGGGTTCATGAAACGGGACTAACGAGAAAAATTTAAAAATTGTTGGAATTCTTCTATTTTCAGTCATATTTTTCCAGAATTGTCGTTATTTTGAATGTGCTTTGTAGATATGGTTACGTAATTCTAAATTTATTTCAAAAATTAACTTCAATAAACAGAATACTGTTTATCAGGTCCGCAGTTTTTTTTTCTAAATTAAAAGCTTTATTGCAAAAAAGTGCTTACAGATGTATTATTTAAAGTATTGTCCGTCGCTAACGACAACTTTCTCCCATCTTTCCGGAAATTTTCGGATCCCGTCTCGAAAAAAGGAGTCCTCTTTTGACGCTATCCATGAAGCAATCCATTTTGCCAACTCTTCGAAGGATTGAAAATATGAATAGGTGGAAGTCAGAAGGGGCGACATATGAAGAATACGGTGGGTGGGGCAAGACTTCCCATTTCAGCGTTTCCAGGTACTATTTGGCCACTTTTGCGACGTGAGGCCAAGCATTGTCGTGTTGAAGGATGACTTTGTCATGTCGCTCTTGATATTGTGGCCCCTTTTCTTTTAGCGCGCGCCTAAAGCGCAGCAGTTGCGTTCGGTAGCGATCTCCTGTGATGGTTTCACCCGGGCTTTCCCCGTGATTTACTGCGTTTAGGATTATCGTATCGAACCCACTTTTCTCCACCGGTTACGATTCGATGTAAAAACCCCTTACGATTTTGTCTTTGAAGCAGTTGCTCACATACAAATAGACGGCGGTCGATGTCCCTCGGTTTCAACTCGTACGGCACCCAGTTTCCTTCTTTCTGAATCATGCCCAGGGCCTTGAGACGTTTTGAAATGGCTTGCTGACTCACTCTGAACGATTCGGCAAGCTCTTCTTGGGTTTGGCACGAATCTTCATCAAGCAATGCTTCTAGCTGTTCATCTTTGAAGGTTTTTTCTCTTCCACCACCAGCTTTGTCTTCGACATCGAAATCACCAATTATCGTATCAAATCACAGCCACTTATCGGAAAACGGCGGAAGCAAAGTTGTTCACCTGATATTAAAACTTGAAGTGAATGAAAATTTATTTGTAATTTGCAGTGTTGGGAAAATCATGATCAGAAAAAGTTCATTTCTTTATCACTCGTGAAAAACAACAATTCAATAGATTTTCTAATAGAAACTCAGTGACTGAAAAATGCACTTCCGAGATTTTCATCTATGAAGCAAGCAACCAAAAAAATCTAAACCTCGAAATTCACAAGTGATTTTGTGACAGCGAAACTTGATGAGAAACTTTTAACCCTCCGAAATAATGCTAAAGAGATAGTCGAAAGGGAGAAATGTTTTCGATTTCCATGCTGAATTTCCACTACGCATCAGTTCGACACCGAAGTGATTCGTGCAAAATTTAATTATTATATTTTCATCAATAAAACAATCTCTACTGAATATTTTAGACGCACGTAGGATGGCCAGGATAGACAATAGTTTTCCACATTCCAAATAGTGATTATAGCAACGAAAGACTGCTTTAATTGCACTGCACTATTTAGAATAAACCTAGTAATGACTTTATAGAAGTAACATATGGATTACGTAGAAGTAACAGGAGCGCAGCATTTTGCATGTCTCGAACACACAGCAGACACAACGTTTGAATTGGCGTTGCAATAGTCTGCGCTCCTGTTACTTCTGCGTATAATATTCAAGCTAAATTGGGTGATATTTTTAACCCCCTGCATAACTTGCTTTGTGATTGGTGTTTAGAAAGGTTTTTATTATCAATATAACTATGATTAACCACAGCACTTGATGATTATTAACCACAGCACATCACGGTAAAGTTGAATAAGTTTCAAATACATCCCCACTAATCAACAGAGTATCAAATTTAGTTTTTTTTTTCAATTCACTGAACATTTTCAGAAAGGTTCAGTTTTTGGTAAATTTATTCATTGTGAATTCTGAAAAGGGTAGTGAACTTTTCTTCAGTGAGTTTTCTGATCGATGATTTTTTTATCTGAAAATCGAAGAATTTCAGTCGCGATTTTCGAAATTTTTATTTTTCCTCAACACTGGCTATGAGTGGCGACAAATTTAACTAGATGATGTCCAAAGTAGAATTCAAAGATTGCTATGTGGTACTACATGGAATGAAAAGAGCCGGTTCTCTCACAGAAAAGACGTGAACAGTTTCGAACCGTGTAGATTTTTGTTGAGAACAAACTTTTAGATGACTCAATACCAAATTTCATGACAATCTATCCACTAGTGTTTGAATAACAGCTGATCGTGTCAGACGAGTTCTAGTTTTCATCGGTACGGGTTGGTTCACCATCCGCCGTATTCTCCAGACCTGGCTCCCAGCGATTACTATCTATTTCCAAACCTGAAAAGGTTTGCCCAGGGAATGAAAGTTTCGTCGAATGTTGAGGTCATTGCAGAAACGGAAGCCAATTTTGAAGGCCTTGACAAATCAATTTTTTTTTCAAAGGGCATCAAAATGTTGATCAAATGTATCGCTCTAGATGGAGGTTATACTGAAGTTTTAACGTTTCTTTGTAAGGCCGGGACTTCTTATTCCATGTAGTGCATGTTGAACTGTTAAGTTTCCCTAGCAGTCTAATTTGAACGGCTATGGCACTGACGAGTCGAAGATGAAACGTGTAAAAAACTACGTTATTCACAGCTAATTATATAACAATCTGCCGAAAACAATATCAAATGTATCAGATCGAAAACCCGAAACTACCCAGTTTGCTACTTTCGGAACGGAAACAAAAGCAAAAAAAATAAACGAGAAGCTAAACCACCATCATCCCTCCAATCAATTTACTTCACGTTTCCACTACGTGCCACGAGAAACATTCAAACAATTATCTCCAAACACTGACCATACACCACCGCCGTTCAGCGATCCTTTTCACGGATTGTGAACCGAACTCGGGTCTTTTTTTTTCGACGGAGGCGCGAGGAGAATGGACGAAGTGCAGAAAACAGGAAACGATGGAAAAATTGCGCTTTTTTTTCTCTGCAAACACGTAATACCAGAAGCGGAACAGAACGGTGGGAGGGGGGGGGGGGGGTCGTTTGGGAATATGGTATTTAACGCGCCTCACTTCCCCATTCAGCATTCTCTGTTCTATTCACCAGGACCCAGTGTCGAACGAAGAGGAAGCTGCGGCTATAGGGCAGCGCGTTGCTATGTTCGTAGCTCGTAGCAAATAGAAACAACGAATTAAGCTCTTCCACTTTGTGGGGGGAGGGGGAGGTAAAAACCGAAGCAAATCGAAAAACAAAACAGAACGCAAAAAAAAACGAATTGCCGAGAACCTATTGCCACCAGCGAAAACGAGAAAGCAGCCAGGCAATTGGAAATGAAATTGAGTTTATTAGTAAATTAATTAAGATAAAAACAGAAATCGTTAGATACTGTGAACGTGGTGACTGCGAACGTGGGACGTCGGTTTGAGGGGTGGGGAGGGGGGTGAATGGGACGTTTTTTTTTTGCTTGTTTTTATTGTGCTGTATGTCGATTTTGTTTTTGCCCCGGTCCCACGGATTCCACGGAAAACAATAGAGCAACAACAACCAAAAAAAAAAGGCAAACGTGCGAGAGTACGCAGGTGAAGCTTTTAATGTACTCAGCAGAGAGAGAGAAGGTTAGGGAGAGGTGAAAATGAAACTGGTGAAAACGTGAGGATGTTTTAATTGGATTGTAACAATGGGTGGCTCAACATTTTGTTCTGTTCTTTTTCCTTTTTTTTCTTCCTCCTTTTTTGGTCCTGTTGCGATGGTGGCAGAAACATACAAGCGCCAAGTGTTGGTGGGATGGATTGTACATAGAACGGCAGCAGCAGCAGCAATAATCTGTTGTCGTTTTTCTATTGAATATGGAGTTCAAGTGTAATTGATTATATTGTTTCCTTTGGGCTCGCCTGGAACTGGTCTGACTCATTAGAAATTTTTCAACGGAAACGCATGGTCGCTTACCAAGGTTCAGGTTCGGCTGAATAACCATTCGACTCCACTGTTCTGATTACAACTTCGTTTCAGGTAAACCTTCACCAAACATCATATCTTGATTAATTTGTCACTGGGACAAAATGAAGCGACTCGAACCGTTTGAAAGTTATGCAAACCCAAAAAAAAAACTTTGGCATTTCAGAAAATTTGTTTTGCATAATCAAGTTTTGAATGAATCTTTTTTTTTTGGTCCACCTTGATTAGGAACGGACCGGTCCCCCCTACCTTCCCGTGCATAAATCAAAACACTGGAACCCCAAAACAAAAAAAAAACGCGGCAAAAAGAAACTACAAACAAGTTTATAATTCTAAGGGAAAACACATTAAATTATCCTCGCACTACTACCCCGGGAACAGAAGGACAACCAACAAAAACAAATTAAATTTCCCACTTTTCTCGTTTCCTGAGTTCATTTAAGCAGCGAAAACGCCAAAGGGGCTTTCGTTCAACAAGCGTTGAAAATCAACGCTCTGCTCCCCCTCCCAGTTCCAGTCGAGGACAACACCGAGCGACAAAAAAGCAAGGAGGCAACGTAAAAAAAAAAAAATAACCGGCAAATAGCCAGACACCGAACAGGACGAGCAGCATAAATTTTGTATAATTCACTTTCCCTTCGGTGTCGGTTCAGAGACTGGTTGTTGGTACCTGACCTGGACCTTATCTTTTCTCCCTGACTAATTTATGATACCCGTTCCACCGAACCGTCAAAATGGTGCTTTCTTCACCCACCCCTCCCAACAAACCGTACACAGCCACACCTCACCCTACCACCACCCCGTCGTCCCGTATGGGAAGGACGGACGTCAGGCAGGCAGGGTAGCAAAAAGTTGCGAATCGCTGTGTAAATAAAACAGTGTCAAATTGTGATGAAGATTAGATAATATACATTTCCTATTCCGACCGAGTTCACCTACATAAGACCGGTAAGCCGCAGAGCCTTAGCCAAACCCCGAAACGAACGACCGAGGGGGGGGGGGGGGGGGTGGAGTCTTTAGTCCTGATTCCACCAGGTCCAGGTTCGTTCCGCCGTTCAGCAGTTCCAAGTAGCGCATCGTTGTTGGGAACTGAAATTCAGAGTCCCTCGTCTTCGGGCAAACAATCCTCAGCCCACCAACAATCAGTGCCACCATCATCACCGTCATCATCATCATCAGCAGCAGCAGCAGCCTGACGAGAGAAGAGGCACCTTCTGTTTCCTGCTCGTGATAAACCAACCAATCCCCATCCTCCTGAATTTTCCCTTCGGCCAGGATAAACACTCAGAGTTTCTCATCCCACCCGGCCAACCACCCTCTGCCGCACCGCACCATCTGATCTGATAATACAGCACAATAACACGGCACTTCACTCTATTCCACTCCGGTCGGTGCTTAGCAGCAGCAGCAGTCGGTGGTCTCACTTCATCCTTTTCGTATCATTTTCCCTTCTTTTATATTTAATTTCATAAACATGATCCCCCACCCAGTTTGACTATCTTGTTTCAGCCGTGCGAGAACCGGTCGGGGGAAGCAAGCCACTCCGGTCCTTGCCGTCGCCTCGCCTCGCCTCGCCCCTGGTGGGGATCTCGATCCTGATCCGCCAAGCTGCTAGTAGTAGCGTGCCATCATCATCCCGGGAACTGAAAGGAGACACAAAACATACAACATAACAGCAGCAAGCAAACTTTTCCCGTCTGTTACCCCGCCCCGTCTCCGGTTTCCCTCTGCCTCAGCCTGAGCAGCGGATGGTGTGGCATCAGATTCCGAGCAGATGGGAGGAAAATTGTTCTTCTCGGTTTTGCAGTCAATCCTCGCTTTTCCGCCTCCGGTACAATGTCGTTTCCATTCGCACCCACTTCCACGCCACTCCACTTTCTCTCTTTTTCTTTCTCTATCTCTCTCTCTCTCTCTCTCTCTCTTGCAGGGAGTGGAAGGATTTTTCCACTTTCTACCACAAGGCGCGGTGCCAGGCACTGTTGGATTGAGTGTGGGAAATTGTGGTCAAACTAAAGCAGAGTGAGTCACTATGCGTCTCCATCTAAATAAGGGATTTTCGAAGTGGTTCGCAATGTCCACCATCATCTTAAGTGGGTGTAAACAATGTTCGCATTTGTCTACGGAAAGGATAAAAAGTTGCTGGAAAACACAAGTTTCAATAGGAGCTCCGGTCCGGAAAATATAATGATACAGGGTTGCGCCAAGGAATCTGACACAGGGGAGACCGGGGCTAGTTGGCCGAATTTCGCTTTCGGAATTTCTGTACGCTTTCTGGTTAGACATTTTGATAAACGCTTTGCTCTGTCATGAAGGTACACCTTTTGAGCACATGTATAATTATTTTCATTCCTGTATGAAAATCAGGAAAATAGTGATTAAAAATCAAATGCGGAGAAAAAAATCGTCAAACCAACCCCAGAGCCGGGGTAGGTTGGCCGAGTTTTAAAAAATATGTGAAACACATCAAGTTTTCATTAGCTTGAGCGACCACCCCTGGTTGCTACTCCGTTACTGATCGAGATTAGCTGAAATTGTACAGGGAGTTTCTAGATGATCCGACCTGGGACTGGTAAATCATCCTTCAATGTACATCTTCTGGTAATCTCAGAGTTCATTGACAGTACCGGCGCCGGCCAGGCCCGAACGTAGATCGTCTAAGGAATGGGAAGAGATGTTAGTCCAACACTTGTTGTTACTAGAGGCCGTATATACTACTGCGCACTCCACAAGTGTCACGGGAGAAGGATATTTGTTAGTAAAAATTTCAGTATTGGTATTATTCGCGCGCGACGTATGTTACGCTTTCAAGATGCTCGGATGCACCACTAAACTCACTGACTTCCCGAGTGAACGTTTCAACAATATCCTATATTGAAGTCCCGGGAAGTCTTGATTCACAGCTATTATTCGAGCAAACTGAGGAAAATTTGCAATACTATCGCGTAAAGAATAAAAATTTTCCTATTTTTTATAAATGAAATCACGTGATACAGAATAAACGAGTGAACAGGATTTAGACAAAATAGTTGATTCATTGCATTGACATATTCTAAACAGTTGTTATAAAATCATTTTAAATCACCAAATAAAGGTCAACAGATTTCATACGCGTTTAGATTCTTTATTATTTCCGATTTACTATTTTAATTATTTATTAAAATTATTAATTGGTTATACTGGTTGATCTGGGCAGCCGGCTACCAAGAAAAATATAAATTTATTGTTTAAAATATTAATATCAAGTATTTCTTTACAATGCATTCAATATACCGATATATGTTATCTCTGTAATAACTTTGTAATATCAACGGATTTGCGCAATAGTTGATTTTTATCATTCAATTTATAAGGAGTGTATCGATAAGTAGTTAGCAACATTCAAACAGTTGTTACTCTGAAATGGCTTACTTTTTTGCAGCGTATTTTGCGGTGACATGTTTGTTTACATGTCAATAACAGCTGCGCAATCGATTGGTTTCGGTACGGTTTATCGTTTCAATGATGAGTCGAATTGATCCGGAAACGCGAAAGAAAATTCTGCACACTTGGTGCTCAGAAAGTGGTGTCACGTACAACGAAATTGCAAAACGGGTGAAAGTGCACCACACCACTGTCAAAACTATTATCGAGAAGTTCGGTAAGACCCTTTCCATGAAGGATTTGCCCCGATCCGGTAGGAAAATGGGTCCCAGCCAGCCCGGCCGGGACTTAAAAGTGGTTGAGTACATCATGAAAAACCCATCGGCGTCGACGCGGGATTTAGTCAAGCAGTTCAACACCAGCATCGGGATGATTCAACGGATCAAAGTTCGGAACTCCCTGAAAACGTACAAGAAACAGAAGGTGCCGAAAAAGTCCCTGGTACAGCAAGTTCAGGCCAAAACAAGAGCGCGAAAACAGTATAACCGGATTCTACAGAATACAGACGGACCGCAATATTATACGAAATCGGTGTACCAGGACCTGGATGACGCTGACACGATCGATGGCGGCGATGGAAAAGTTTGGGCACAAGGTGTTGGTCTGGCAAGCAATTTGTAGCTGTGGTTCGCGGTCGTCGATTTTCTTCACGAAGGGCACAATTAACGCCAAGGTGTATGAGTTTGAAGAAGAGAATGTTGCCACTGTACAGAATGCATAAGGCTCCTCCTCTCTTCTGGTCGGATTTGGCTTCAGCCCACTACGCGAACTCCGTTATACAGTGGTTGTCAAAAAATAATGTACAATTCGTGGAAAAGGACATCAACCCACCGAACTGCCCGGATCTTCGGCCAACTGAAAGGTATTGGGCAATTGTCAAACGTCACTTTCGGAAGGAAGGTAGAGTGTCCCAAAACATGCAGGAGTTCATAAAAAAAACTGGACAGCTGCCACCAGGAAAGTCACAAAAGTAACTGTGCAGAATTTAATGAAGAATGTCAAGTCCAAAGTGCGAGCGTTTCACAGAAACTAGGATTTTCTTCAATATAATCAGTAAAATGCATAAAAATGTAATTTTTCTACAATATATCGAAAACTGACGTCAAAATATGTTTTTTTCGCTTTTTTATTCAATAATCAATGTTTCTAACTACTTTTCGATACACTCCTTAATCCTGAAAGACAATCAATAACATGGAAGAAGAAAACATTCTAAATGAAACTTTTCTCCGAAGATAGACGGAAATTGATAGGTTGAATGAAGAGATAATTTAGTAAAGTAGAGTAATCAGAAGTGAAACATTAAAAAAATTTCTGATAACTGAAAGAAAAAAGAAACTCCTGCAATTGTCGCCTTTTACGACATGGAAGCAGGAACCCAGTGGATCTATTCTTGGTTCATTTTTTTCTGCCGGATTCCACACGTCTTCTAGGCTGGTACTGTCCGAAAAGAGCTAATAGGTACTATCAATCTCCTAGTGGAACCCACCCAGCCCCTTTGGATTCAGAACCTGAATTCAGGTACTAAAATCAGTTCCAAAATCTAGTCCCCGAACCCAAGTTACGAATTCGACTCCAGCATGCTTAATCTTAATTCTGGAACGAACTCAGGAATGAGTCAGTTTCAAAATTCGGGTTCGGAGGCCGTATTTAAGATTTTGTTCCAGAATCCAGATCTAAAGATTATATTTTGAATTCTGTTTCATAATTCTGCATTTTGTTGCAGAATAACAATTCTGGATACCAATTCTGAACTAAAATTAAGGCACTAATTTCAGTTCCAAAATCTAGTTCCAGAACCTAAGTTCCGAATTCGACTCCAGTATGCTTAATCTAAATTTGGAAAATGAACTGAGAAACTGAATTTTGGACCTTAATTCAGAAACTGATATCAGGAATTAAATTCAGGTTCAGAACTCAGTTTCAAAACTTTGGTTCGAAGTTCATGCACAAAATTTTGTTGCAGAATCAAGAATTTATTTCTTGACTTCTGTTTCAGAATTTTGAATTTCGCTGAAGAATATACGAATTCCGAACTTAAATTAAGGCACTAAATTTAATTCCAAAATGTAGTCAAGAAATCAGTTCCAAAATCTAATATTAGGACTCTGTTCCAGTCTTAGTTTTAACTTTTGAATCTGCATTCTGGAACTAAATTCTGAATCTGATTTCTAAAATTAAATTGTATACCTTAAATTAAGTTCAAAATTCAGGACCAGAATTTAGTTTTAGAATCTAGTTCGAGTCCAATCCAAATAAGGCTTTAAAAGCGAATGGGAGCGCAACCTGAGCGTTCCTGTTTTTGCATCTGCTGGTTGAAGGTGTTTGCGTTCCTTGGCTGAAATTACCTCGAAACAGTACAACTCGAGGTACTCACGATTAAGTTCTACCAATTTGTTCAAGGGCGAATTTTGTAAAGACACCCCATAGTGAAGTGACTTTTTCACGTCAAAGAATTAATCTAGTACGAACATATTTTTTGCTACATACCATCTAAAAAAAAACAAATTATATATATATATATATATATATATATATATATATATATATATATATATATATATATATATATATATATATATATATATATATATATATATATATATATATATATATATATATATATATATATATATATATATATATATATATATATATATATATATATATATATATATATATATATATATATATATATATATATATATATATATATATATATATATATATATATATATATATATATATATATATATTTTATTGCTGTGACAAAACCACAAATAATTCAAAATTAAAGATTTCTTAAATGCTTGGTATCAACGAGTATGGTAGCATATTTTACGTTTCTGACTCATCCGAGCGCAGCGGAGACTTTCAAGAGGCTTAATTAAAAAACGTCGGTCAACAATTTCTCTGTCTTATACGTCGATGATGCCCACTGATTGGACGACTGTTTGAAAAAGGTTACACTCTATAATCAATCCACCTACTCATTCAATGATTGCCGAGTAGATATCAGAAATTGAGGGTTGAGGCTCACCGAATTGGTTTGAGTCGACTGAGCTAACCACTGCTAGACTGTATAAATCTCCAGCTTACGATGGAATTGTTTTTGTCTATAAAATTCTGAGTACAAATTTAAATGAATCTCGTAAATTGGAATTGGAGCATTTAGGTTCAGCAGACGCCCGTAAAAAATGTAAACCACCATTACACTGTTTAGTGAATTAAATTTCAGAATTGTGTTATTCTGTCAAAATTGGCTGAAAATGAATCTGTTCCTGTGGCTTGAAGAGTACAATTTACACTGTAACAGAAACCATTTACCAAGAAATTCATATGCAGAAGCGATGGGAAAGAATCTGTTGCCTTTCCACAAACAACACAATTGTTTAGTTCTATTTCGGTAAGATTTGGCATTTTGCCATTACGGGCAGAACGCCAATGAAGTGGTTTACTGCGAACAACCTCCATGTGATGCCCAAGTACATGTTCTCGAGCTCTGCTGAAGGTCACAAGTATCGACCGAAATACGTGAAAAATAATAATAATAGGACACAGCTATTTACGCTTAATAAGAAATATTTTGGCTAACAAATGACTTATTGTACTTAAACTAAAGCTTGCTAGCCCAGTGTTCATTTTATATTCCAAAGAATCTGTTAGCGCAATTCAAAAACACTTCGTTTTTATCGTGACTTCAAAAAACCATTTACAAACGATAACATTACCGACAACCACTTTGAACTATTGAAAACATAATCGTACAATTTCATCAGAGCATCGCGATTAAGCATAAGTGATTCAATCGAAACATTTATCATCACCTGCGGCACACTGTCCCAGGAGAAGAACCGAACCGCCACGACTTGTCCTACATTCACTCGTAGTGTGCACCCGCCCCACAATTCTAGCTCCATCAGAAGAGGGTACCATCCTCACCCCCGCCCGATCCTTGCCTTGGATCCAACTCACATCCCGGCACAGTGTGCCACAGTGCCAGGTAATAACAATTTCAACACCAACTTTTATCCGTCTTTTTGGTTGGCTTTCACTTAAAATTACACAACATCATCAGAAACCTCGACAGCCCGGTGCACCTTGCCGCCGCCTTCTCCGCTGTCAGTAGAAATAACTGATCCTGATGTTACGTGGCAGACAAGTGCCTGTTGGGAATATCACACAGCACACAAATGGAGCGCACAAACACAAACATATCGTCAGTCAGCCAGCCAGCCAACCAGCCCGCAGGAGTAAAACAGCACCGACGACGCTGGGAAAAAGTCCGAAGCAGAGATTTTCCGACCGAAAGCAGACGAACTAAGTACAAAATTAACCGAGCAAACTTTTCTCGGTGCCTGCCTGGTGTTCCCCCGATTCGGACTGGAACGGAAAAGTTGACGATGAAGGTGAGAAAAACGGTAAACTCTCGAGCTCCCACAGTTTTCCCCCAGCTAACCTGCGTTGGCAGGGAGGGAGGGATAAAGGTAGGGTCGTGGAGAGCAAACGAGGCAAAGAAATGAACAGAAAACCCTCCGGACACAACTACAAGGAAGTGCCACTTTTTCGCTCGTTTCATTCGTCCTTTGCCCTGTGCATTGCACCCGCCACGGCACCGATGATGACGATGATGGTGTGGTTGGCTTTTCCTTTTGCTTGTGGACCAGAACCGTGGAACGAACCTGTGTTTCGGGGGGAGGGGAGGGAATGGGACGGAAGGGAACTGAACCGGAGGATCAGTTGGATGCTTATTTGTTCGAGCGTTTCGAGCGGAAGCAAGTGAATACAAAAAAAAACCTGCCGGAAGGAAGGAAGGAAGGAGGCACCAAGGGATGCCAGTGTATCCATCGTGGTCGGTTCGGGATGGCTTCGGAGGATGAGAGCTTGCTGGTAGAATAAAAGTTGGCGAAGGTGAAAAAAAAAGAATTCATTATGGTCACGAGGGCGAAGATTGTTTTTTGTTCGCTTTTGTGTGCGAACGATGGGTTCCGCTCGGATGGGCGGCGTTAGGGGAGGGAGGCCAGTTTGGTAGGATGGGAAAATTGGGCAAAATTATGTGGCTGCTGCTGTTTGCTGGTGCGGTCGCGGGGACCGGATTGTATCGGGAAGATGAATCCTAGAGGTAGTAAATGGGACTTGCTTTCCGTTTTACCGTCTCTAGATTTATTATCTCTCCTCATTGTCGGAGCTGGCTCACTGAAGCAGGAGTTGATTGGAAGCGAGGATAAGTTCTAGGATGAATCTTGTAAATGTGTTTCACAGTTTCTTGGAAAAGGCAATAAAATAATTGCTGCACTCACGGAAAAGCAAAGACAGAGAGAGTAAGGAAAATGAAAATAAATTGAAATCGTGTTTACTCCAATTGATTTTATCATGATGATTATAAGAAAGATAATTAGACGCCAAACTAAATCATTAATTCGTTTGTTTATAGAACAGTGATAAAAAAGGAAACAGTTTTACATTGAGGGACGTGTTCTTCTAAAATATCCAAAAAATCGAAGGTTCTAAAACAGAATTTCCCTTGTAAATATTTCGAGACGATAGAAAACAGAAGAAAAAAAGTTTTAAGAAAGTTTGAAAATTCCAATAATTGGACACTAGAATATTTTCATGCACAAAAATCAATAATTTTTAATTTGACATAGAACTACGTCTTTCTTTTATACACTCACACCTGGATGCATTTTCATAAATTCCTATTCCGAGACCGATACGAAATTTTGACAGATTTGATTTCCAATAATTTTTCCCCTGTTTGAGTATTTTCTTTTTTTATTTTATTTTCCTACGTTTCATCTCATCAGCTTCCTTATTGACGTGCCGAACGTAAACAAGTTTCGACTTAGTGGCCGATTCAGTTTGTGGTGATTTGTCCTAATTTTACTTGTCTTTGACTCAAAAGTCCATTTTCAAATTCCTGATTCCAAATATCTTAATATTTGAAATTCTAAGCCTGGAATTTGAAATTTCGAAAATTCTAGCTCTAATTACAAAAAATCAATTAGGACAAATTCAATATCCTAATATTCCAATATTCTAATATTCTAATATTCCAATATTATAATATCCCAATATTCCAATATTAGAATATTCCATTATTCCAATATTCCAATATTCCAATATTCCAATATTCCAATATTCCAATATTCCAATATTCCAATATTCACATATTCCAATATTCACATATTCCAATATTCACATATTCCAATATTCACATATTCCAATATTCCAATATTCCCATATTCCAATATTTAAATATTCCAATAGTCCAATATTCACAATATTCCAATATTTCAGGCCAATATTCAAATATTCCAATAATCCAATATTCCAATATTCCAATATTTCAATATTCCAATATTCCAATATTCCAATATTCCAATATTATTATATTCCAATATTTCAATATTCCAATATTTCAATATTATAATATTCCAATAAACCCATATTAAAATATTCCAATATTACAATGTTCCAATGTTCCAATATTCCAATATTCCAATATTCCAATATTCCAATATTCCAATATTCCAATATTCCAATATTCCATTATTCCAATATTCCAATATTCCAATATTCCAATATACCAATATTCCAATTTTCCAATATTCCAATATGCTTAAAATATTCCAATATTACAATATTCACAATATTTCAATATTTTAAGCCAATATTCCAATATTCTTAAAATATTATAATATTCCAATATTAAAATATTCCAACATTCAAATATTCACAATATTCCAATATTTCAAGCCAATATTCCCATATTCCAATATTCCAATATTCCAATTTTCCAATATTCCAATATTCCAATATTCCAATATTCCAATATTCCAATATTCCAATATTCCATTATTCCAATATTCCAATATTCCAATATTCCAATATTTCAATATTCCAATATTCCAATATTCCAATATTCCAATATTCCAATATTCCAATATTCCAATATTCCAATATTCCAATATTCCAATATTCCAATATTCCAATATTCCAATATTCCAATATTCCAATATTCCAATATTCCAATATGCTTAAAATATTCCAATATTACAATATTCGCAATATTTCAATATTTTAAGCCAATATTCCAATATTCTTAAAATATTATAATATTCCAATATTAAAATATTCCAACATTCAAATATTCACAATATTCCAATATTTCAAGCCAATATTCCCATATTCCAATATTCCAATATTCCAATATTCCAATATTCCAATATTCCAATATTCCAATATTCCAATATTCCAATATTCCATTATTCCAATATTCCAATATTCCAATATTCCAATATTTCAATATTCCAATATTCCAATATTCCAATATTCCAATATTCCAATATTCCAATATTCCAATATTCCAATATTCCAATATTCCAATATTCCAATATTCCAATATTCCAATATTCCAATATTCCAATATTCCAATATTCCAATATTCCAATATTCCAATATTCCAATATTCCAATATTCCAATATGCTTAAAATATTCCAATATTACAATATTCGCAATATTTCAATATTTTAAGCCAATATTCCAATATTCTTAAAATATTATAATATTCCAATATTAAAATATTCCAACATTCAAATATTCACAATATTCCAATATTTCAAGCCAATATTCCCATATTCCAATATTTAAATATTCCAATATTCCATATTCTTAAAATATTCCAATATTACAATATTCACAATATTTCAATATTTTAAGCCAATATTCCAATATTCTTAAAATATTATAATATTCCAATATTAAAACATTCCAACATCCCAATATTCACAATATTCCAATATTCCAATATTCCAATATTCCAATATTCCAATATTCCAATATTCCAATATTCCAATATTCCAATATTCCAGTATTCCAATATTCTAATATTCCAATATTCCAATATTCCAATATTATAAAATCCAAATATTCAAAAATTCCAATTTTCAATATTCAATACTTCAATACTTCAATATATCAATATTCCAATATTCCAATATTCCAATATTCCAATATTCCAATATTCCAATATTCCAATATTCCAATATTCCAATATTCCAATATTCCAATATTCCAATATTCCAATATTCCAATATTCCAATATTCCAATATTCCAATATTCCAATATTCCAATATTCCAATATTCCAATATTCCAATATTCCAATATTCCAATATTCCAATATTCCAATATTCCAATATTCCAATATTCCAATATTCCAATATTCCAATATTCCAATATTCCAATATTCCAGCATTCCAATATTCCAAAAATTCCAATATTCCAATATTCCAGCAGTCCAATATTCCAACATTCTAATATTCAAATATTCCAATATTCCAATATTCTAATATACTATTGAACCAATGATATATTTAAATTGTTAAAAAATTCTAATACCTAAAAGATCAATTTTGCAAAAATCCATCATAATTTTGAAATACAAAAATTCTAGCAATCAAAAATTCCATACAATATTAACTCGATAGTGAAAATTTTTGGATATTAGAAAATTCGATGGCTCAAAATATTAATATTTCTAAATTCCTATATTCCAGTGTTCCAAATACTAAAATACGTGAACTAAAATTTTTCAACATTCAGAAATTATCAAATTCTTGAATTCTGAAATTTTAAAATTTCTCTATTCCAGAATATCGAAACGATAAAGTTGCGAGATTCTGAGGGTCTTAATTCCTAACAACGAAAATTCGCAATTTTCATGAAATTTTAAATCTCGAAGATACAAATTTCGATTTCAAATCTTTCAATATAATAATTCCAAAATAACAATACACCACAATTCCGATGTTTCACAAAACCAAATTTCTAGCACAAAATTTTCTCATTCCACAAATCGGAAAGTTGAAATTTACTTAAATTGTTTAAGTTCAACTACTCCAAGTTTCAATGCCACAAATTTTTCAAAACTTTGTCGTTCCTTAATTGTGAAATTTCAAAGTTCTACGACAGTGTGGATTCAAAGTTTGAAATGTCCAAATGTACAAAAATGTTTTATTCAGACACTTGTAGTCTCTAGTATTTAAATATTTCATGATTTCAAAATTACAATTATTCAGTTTCAATATAAAGTTTCTTGCATTCCTAAATTCCTAAGGTCAGGAATTATCATTTTACAAATCTAAAAATTTTAATTACCACATAATTTTAAAATTCTGAAGTTTCAGCATTATTGAACTCCTTCATGACAATATTCTTAAATTCTGACGTTTGGTATGAAATTATTCAGTCTGAAAAAATTAGGTTGAAAAATTCTCAAACTTCATAACTAATAAATTATAATTATAAGTATTTCTACGTTTCATAAAATTTATTTCGAAACAACAAAAAATACAAGTACCGGAATATCAATACTCGAAAAATTCCTAAGCTGATGACTTCTTTTCTCAAAATTAAAGAACTCAAAATATTTCAAAATGGTAATGTGCTAGAATTTCGAGTGTCCAAAGATACGAAATAAGTAAACTCCCAGTTTCGCGCAACCGAGAATCCAAAACTCAAAACTTCCATCATATCAAAGTTTGTATATTTCACATTCCAAAATTTCCAACACAAAATTATTAGGTTTCAAAAAACAATTTGGAGCTCCTATTTTCAAAATTTCGAAACTGTTTCCAAAAATCCGATACTCAAAATGTTCCAAAATGATTATACTTGAAACTCTTAATATTTCAGAGCTGCGATTTCTAATTTTTTTAGGTTAAAAAACCCAAAATTCGTTTTTTTCTTCAAAATTCCATTATTCAAAGTTGAAAATTGCCGAGATTCCGAATCCCGAAATTCCAAATGCTAAACATTATATTTCTGAAATTTCTTTAAAAAAGAAAAAAAATATCCGAAAATACAATGCTTCAACATTTCAAAATTCTATTATTGAAGCATTTTAAATTAAACTTCTAAGCAAAGTGATAATTTATGTTGCGACAACTCATTCCTAACTAGTTTGCAACAGAAATTGTTTATAATTCCAGATGCAAACAGGTTACCACACTTTAATTTACTACTTAAATACTACACCAAAAATGCCAATGTACAAAAATTCTGATGGTTCAAAATTTTTGTATTTTTTAATTAAAAAAAAAAGTTGTTTAATTCCAGTGCTTTGAATTTCATTATTTTAAAATTAATATCCCAGCATTCCAAAAATTTCCTCAGAAATTGCGAAATAACAATATTGGAATATTCTAATATTCATGGGCTCATGAGTTCCTATTCTGAAATTTTAGAACAATAAAATTTTCCAACTACTCAACTAGAAAGTTAGGAAAATCAAGTATACCAAAGCACAATTTCACAATTTCCTGCACAACATTCTTCCGTTCAAATTTAAAAAGATCTAAATACTTGAAATGTAAATATTCAAATGTCCCGAAACTCCTATTTTCAAATTTTTAAAGATTTCATTGCGCTTTTGAGCTCAAAAATGTATGCCTTGATTGCATACATTTAAAGTTCCATTCCAATTCTTAAACCACTCAAACAAAAATCCTGGTTGTCCGAACTTCATAAATTAAAAACTTCAAAATTTTAAAAATCTTGAACATTATTTTTTGTGGATTATGAAATTTATTCAAGTTGTTCAAAGATGACTGAACCGATCTGAACAAAATTAGATTCAAATGAATGGTCTTGCAATACAAAGTTGCTGAATTTCATTCGAATCCGACTACCGGTTCCGGAATTACAGGGTGATATGTGCAAAAAAAAAATTATAATATGTGCACTAACTTTTCTCACTGATGGCTGAGCCGATTTTAACAAACTTAGATTTAAATGAGAGATCTTAAAATTCCATACAAATTTTCAGAATTTCATTTAAATTCGACTCCCGAAAGCCAAATAAGAGAGTGAGTAGTGTGAAAAGTTCAACTTAAAATTACTTATTCACTTTCCTCAGAAATGGCATGACCGATTTTTACAAACTGGAGTTCAAATGAAAGGTATTGTGATCCCATAACCGAATCCTGGATTTCATCCTAATCCGACTTGCCGTTCCGAAATTACTGGTAAAAAAGTGATAAAATTTTATGCAATAAAATATATTTTAAAAAATCAAGCTTCAGTCAAAACTATTTCAAACGGTAGTCATCGTAAGCAGAAGGCCAAACAAACCAATTCCGGTATGTTGGTTTCCGATATCAGAAGCACCGGAAATAGTGGTCATTCATTTCAAAATGGAACTCACTTTTCTAGGAAATGGCTAGACCGATTTTCACAAACTTAAGTTCTACTGAAAGGTCTTCTGATTCTATAAGAAACTCCTGAATTTCATCCAGATCCGACGTACGGTTCCGGAACACTTCAAACAAATTTAAACCGGTCTCGAAATTACTTCTATCGATAGTAAATTTCAGTAGAAGTCCAAACAAAGCGAGTCCAACTATCCTGATTGTACGAGTGGATGCACAAACAAATTTTTCTGCTTTCTTTCAAGAATCAAAGAAAATTATAACGATAAGTTAAAAATATAAGTGATATTAGGAAGGCATCATTGCACAACTAGGTGGAGATGGAGATTTTTAATGTTTTTTCTCTACTGCAACGTAATTCATTTAGCGGTACCTTTTTCGCAAGTTTTCAATTCGGCTGTTCCGTTCGGCAGTCATTTTCCGATCGATTTTTTTTTGTTAGATACAGATAAAAACTCAAAACCTAAGCGGCTTTACCACTTAACAAGACTGTAACTAAATTGTGGAGGTTTTAATGCTTTTTCAAACGCATTCATAGCTTACAAAGAATTTGTTAGCGTTTAAAAAAAAAGTTAAAGAAATTCGGAATACTGGAAAGCGGTTTGAGCGAAATACACTTGACTTTTTTTATCTTCATATACATATAAAGATCATATACATTTTATCTTTATATACATATAAAGATTGTCCCAGAAAGTATGGACGCAATCAAAAACCGCCATTGCAATTTCGCAATGGTTCAGAATCTGTCTATTTTTATGGCTGCGTCCTGTTGTTTACACTCTTCTCTAACTACATGTGCAGTTGTTTATTCGTTTTTATTAGTTTGTTTCGAAATGCGTGGACTTTCAGCAGAACAACGTCGAAAAATGGAGTACAAATGGTGCACAGATCGCGGACTGTCACTGAGAAAGATAGTAAAAATGGAATAAGTAAGTGAACAAGCACCGCGAAATTCAATCAGGAAGTTCGGTGAGGATAACACTTTTGAGGATAAACCGAAAACGGGTCGAAAAAATGGTCCTGCTAACCCTCAGTTGGATAAACGTATACTGAAGGCGCTCGAGCAAAAGAAGGAGGTTTCAGTTCGGGATATGGCCAAAAAAGTGGGCACTTCGAAGTCAAATGTTTTTCGTGCTAAAGAACGTTTGAATCTTCGAACCTATAAGAAGCAAAAACAACCAAAACGTAGTCCGAAACAAGAAGCATCGATCAGGCCGAGGGTTTGAAAGCTGTACAATACGATTCTTGCTGGAAATTTGAACTGCATAATCATGGACGACGAAACCTACGTGAAACTCGATTACAAATCCTTGACGGAACCACAATATTATACGGTGCGAGAAGAACAAGTGTTCAACCAGTCCGAGACATTGATTGAAGTCGAAAAATTTGGTAAGAAAGCTATGGTCTGGCAAGCAATTTGTAGCTGCGGTAAGATTTCGAAACCCTTCATCACCACTGCTTCAATGAACAGCGAAATATATATCAAGGAATGTATACAAAAACGACTTCTACCCATGATTCGAAGCCACAAGGATCCTGTTGTCTTCTGGCTAGATCTTGCTTCTTGCCACTACTCGAAATCAACGGTAGAATGGTATACTAGCAAAAATTTCACGTTTGTCCCAAAAGACATGAATCCACCAAATTTCCCACAACTTCGACCAATTGAAGAATTTTGGGCATTAACGAAGGCACATCTTAGGAAACATGTCTCGGCAGCCGAAACCATTCAACAGTTCGAAAAAGATTGGAAAAATGTGTCAAAACTTGTCGCCAAGAAGCCTGTACGGAATTTAATGAGAAACATTCCCAAACAGGTGCGCCAGCTAGTCTAAAATGGCTAAGTAGCAAATGTAGAGGATAATATTCTGTTGTTGTAGTCTAATATTATCAGTATATCGAATAAAATTTGAATATCTAACACTTGTGAATTATTTACAGCGAAATCAAAATGCGCCCATACTTTCTGGGACAGTCAATAGTCTTAAATTGATCAGTGCGTTAGCAGTTTATGTTGAACTATCAATGCCACCTCGTGGTTCAACATATACCATTAAGAGCTTACTGGTTCGTTCGGCACGTCAATAAAAACGTAGCACATCGGTGGAAATCCAGTGTTTTGACAATACCCTTTACTTTACGTCTGTTTAGTGGTTAAAGCTGAACCGGAAGGTACCATTAGTAATTCAACCTAAGCTTTTAGTACACTGACGAGTCGAGGGCGAAATGTAAAATTTGTCTTGGACACAACACACAAACCGTTTGCCATGAGCAAAAAAAGCAAAACGATCCTACTGACACGAAGAATCCTTTCAGATCGGAGCTCGAACATAAGACAAGTGGCTTGTCATAAACAATTTCTTTAAACATTCAGGAACTTTGGTCATGACTGTTTTCAAAATAATTTCCAAGTTTACAAAATAATTTTGAAACATTTAAAAGTATCATGGAACATTTTTTTTTTGAAACATTTTATCCACATTGTGGCGATTTTAAATTAAATTAAATTAAATCTGTTCCGAAAATACTGTGTGCATTGTGCAACAACCTTTTTTAACGAAGCAAGTTCGTAAAATAGATTACGTTGTCTGGATTTTGGTTCATAAAAAAAAGTCACATAAATCAAATATTTCGTGAAAAAATAACGTCGAATAAGGAGGTTTGAGTGTAACAGATATTTCAAGGAGTATTTCCCAGACGATGAGTAAAATTTTAGAGCTCACTTAAATGAAATGGTAATTCGTAAACCCAGTCTGCTAATACACTGAATGTTAGAGTTCAAAGCTTTGACAAAGAAAAATATTTTATAAAAATGACTAAACATTTTGTAAGGGCTGAACGAAATGGAAGACCACTCAAAAAATATCTTGATAAACCCTCTTTTCAGCTTCGTTTGAGTTAACCTCTAGAAAGAAATTTGTTCGACCGAGTGCGGATGGAGTCATTTACCCTCATTTAGGTTGTCCCAATCTTCGCCTCCCCCCAAGTTGGCAATCTCGATGATGCACAGAAGAGAAACGAGCAAAAAAGTTGACTTAGATTATTTTGTTCATCCCGCAGTTGAATGTGTTGGCCTACGCACGTGGGCTGAATGGTGAAAAGTTTTCAGATGTTTTGCTTTACTTCTTCTTCTTCATCTTCTTTTACGGACCCCTTCCTATCCGGGGGTGGAAATTCTTTCGAAGGAAAAATATTTTCTCCAATTTGGGACTGTTCTGAAAGGGTAAAGGTTTATGCAAAACTTTCGGAGTTGAAGATAATTTTCAGGTGACGAATGGCGCGGACTACAAAAAACAATTAATTTTTGGTATCTTTCAGCACACCAAGCATAAAACAGCTCCAGCAATTAATATTTAAATTATACCAGATTAGCATAAATGCCATCCATCCCGCAGGGCGAAAAATTAATTGAAGCCATAATCACAGAAAATTATCCAAATAAATCACTGCATTCCCACAAGGCGACATTTTCTCCGGGGGTGGAAAATGGGATGGGGCTTTTTAAGTAAGAAAAAAAAATCACAAATCTTCCAAGAGGAGGCGGCAAAATCAGATTCCGGTTACCGAAGAAGAAAAAAATAAATCAACGCGGTAATTTTCCTCCTTTGACTAAATAACTTTCCACATTCAACCTCCGCCCTTCGTTTGTGGTGGGGTTTTTGTGTAAGGAAAAGTGGCGGCTGCAAGCTGCGTTCGCTGGCTGGCAACGATGGTAAAAAAGCAAAAAGGAGAACCGAAAGTGACTAACAGTGTCATATCCTCTCGAGTTGAGTCCCGAGCATCGAGATCAACTCGACTGAGAAGAAACGACGCTAGAAGACCACCACAAGGGAATGGAAATGATTCACTGCTCGGATTACTCATATTTCTTCTTTTCTTTCGCGTTTTTTTTTCTTTTTGGTTTGCATTCAACATCCGGAATATACCGGAAGGTGTTCACTTTCATCTTCTTTTCACGCAAGATGGTTTTTGATTTAGCCCTAGAAATGGAAGCCTAAGGAAAGTGTGCCTCAGAAAGCAATCACAAGTGACAAGCAGCCCCAGACCTGGGGGTTGCCACCCATCGTCCCTAATTCCCTAATTTGAAGGTGGTTTATTTTTCATTCTCGCATTCTTTGATATTTTTTTTTTTTTGCAACCGTACATTTCCATCCTACCAACCAACCGAGCACAGAAGACGTTTGCACCGATGGAAAAGGAAAATTTCCCACTGGAGTTGGCTCCTCGCGGAGAAATCCATCTGTCGTGGGGAAAGGTGTTTGTAATTGAGGTGTCACGAGTATCAAACATTTGATATCTGATATAAAATGTTAGAAATCATCATCGGATAACGGAATGCATGTCAAGGCATCTTCAGGCTGAAAGAATCTATTTGATTCCAATCTAGTACGAATAGATTATGTAAATTGTATTGGAAAACTCCCTTCAAAGTACGGAAGATCCATCAGATTGCTAGGAGGATTATTTCGAACAAATAATGATACCATCATCCATCATCGTACGTCATAAATCCTACCCATTTTGGCAAATGCCCAACTCCTCACGGAATCCTGAGAAAAAACACCAAATAAAGAGAAAATTTCGCTCGACTTGCTTCCCACACCTGACTCCAGCGGGATTACGCGCTCTCTCTCTCTTGATCCATAGTCCCTCGGTGCGAACCTTCAGAGCCTTGGGCGAAAACAGATGAAAATGTATATGAATTTTTCATAACACTCATCCTCTTAACGCGCGGTGGCTTCAACGAAATCCGAAGCGGCCGTGCAACGAAGCAGCTAGTTTAGGAAGGACCGAAGAAGAAGAAAAAACGGACGGGGCTCGTTGATGATTCTACCACGCCACGTTGATACTTTGAAGCAAACCGAAAGCCCTCTGGGGGGCAAACCCAGAGGATGTTTTCGCGAGCAGGCAACAGAGAAACAAAAAAATAATACTGATATAAAGTACGCTAACGAAAGCACGCGGGATCGTCGGTTCGGGGCGATACAATAACTATGGTCGGGGAGAAAAATTGTTAAAGTGTGAAAAAAGTACTCGACGGTGCAAAAACAGCCTGGAATAGAATGAATAGAGCTCAATCCCCGGCGCTTTCGCGCATCTCCCGTGCATCAACAGTAACAGGCACTTCCGAATGGGAAGGGAGCGAGACCACCGCATCACGGTGACTACGACGCGGGGATAACGATGACAACCATCTTGCGATGTGGAACGAGAGCCAGGATTCGTTCGCATCGTCCAATCTCTAACCCAGGAAGGGAGAGGTAGAAAGATCAAAATCATTTTGCAGTTATGGTACATTGCGCACGTTTTTATGCTTGTTAAAACAGGCCTAATCCATGGTGAAACGTGAAGCACCGGAGGATCTGGCACCTGTTTCGGTTGAACTTTTAAAGGTGAGCTACGGCGAAGAAAAAGGAAAAAAATACTGAAGGTACCATTTTGATAACTCTGTCATCATGGCAATAAAATAATCTACAACATAATGGTCAATGAAGAAAAACTGTAGTTTTGCACTCGTTGGCCCCGCCTTACGGACTGAACACGTGCAATGACGCGAATATTTAGTTATTCGTTAAACAAATGTAGACTACACTTTTTTGTGTTTAACATTTTATTGTATGGGTTATAACTGATATTTTTTTTGGAAAAAACTACAAAGATCAGCTTCAGGGAGATTTTGCTGTGAAACAAGACAACCAAATTTTCTAATAATCGATATTTTAAACAGTTTAATCAATCGGCATACTTTTGAATGCGCGATTGCTTGAAAGTCTCCCTAGGTTGATCTAAAAAGTGTTTTTTCAAGAGCTTTGCTGAATTGAAATTGAAATAAAACACATTCCAAATTATGAAATAGCCACATTTTTTTTGTTAGATAATTTCTTGGCCTTCAACACTTTTTCTCATTATTAATTGTGTTCATCTTAAATAAATTAGAAATAATTTTAAGCACTCAAAGTTTTCTCAGATTTCTCAGACGAAAACGAAATAACGTAGAATTTCATTCAAACTATGACGTAAGTATGACGCAAGATCAGAGCAAACCAACTAAAGCCTCAAATAGCACTTGATAGTGATACTTGCTGTCTAGCAAGTCTACCTTCCTCTGACATGTTCCAGGCGAGACTGAAGCTACAGATATAATTTTGCTTATATTTACTGATGATTCACGTGCTTCCACGGTTTCGCTTTTGCATAATTTAATAAAACACTTACTCCTTCGAAACCATCGTCTCCGTTAGAGAAATCCAGTATGCCAGCGTAGTGTTTAGTATTTTTAGCAGACAAAATAGGACACTGCGCTCGCTATTAGTCAAAATTTCAATCGTATATAATTGAAAATACTTGGCTTGATACATTCAAATCGAAAATGATTTTTCAAAAGTGTTAGATCCTACCCGCCCTCAAGTCAACTGTCTGACACTGAATTATCGATTTTTTAAAAATATTTTTCGAGATTACACTAAACCACGAAGTTTCATGCATTTGTAAGACATTTGGCAACACAGGAGGCGGGTAAATACTGCCACGGATATAAGTGAAGGACGATAATACGAACAAAAAAGAAAATTGTTTGTATCAGTTAATTGTGCTATTTCGTAACTTTTACTGATTCGCTTCCAGAATTGTAACGGTGCATTTATGCTAAAGATTGACTTATTGGTGACAAATATTTTCTACCACACAATCAGATAATGCGGAACAAATGAGAGTAAAACAGATAGCAACATACAGAATTTTGAAGTCGATTATGTCTTTTCGGATTTGCATATTTCAATGAAAGAAACTATCAAAATGCTGTACGAGATTCGTTTCTGGCATTCAGATTGTTGGAATTCTCTACGATATTAAACAATGTACGAAGCATTTTTCACGAACGTAAAGCAGTCAAATGTTGGTTCTATTCGAACTCGTATGGTGCGAATTTTGCACTGCGAAAAGTGCACAAAGCTGATCAGCTGATTATTCTAGATTTGCACTTAACTGATGGTTTTTTTTCCGATTTGCATAGAAGCAATCTTTATAGTTCTTTCAAGAGCCATTAGAAGAGTTTTGCATAATGTTCCTCATTGTTGTATTTTACTCCAATCCAAACGACCAACAGCTAGATGACGCAATCGATTTTCTTTAAAGAGAAACTTACTCTGCGAACGTCCCGCAATTGATTCAATACTGAACTGAATTCTTGATACTGGAATTGAGCTCTGAACTTGAACCAATTGGAATAAAACACTTGCTTTACTTTCTGCTCAATCAACTGTAAACTGCAACTGCAAATATACCAAGCGTTAACCTTTTATACCTACCCAGGTACGAGGAAGGTGTCATGAGTTTCCTTCTTTGGTACTCGTTGATACGAAACTTTTCGGAAAACTTTAATTTTGAATAATTTGTGATTATGCCTTACAACTGGAAAAGTTATCATAAATTTGTGATCAAATTTCCGATGGCATGTAGCAAAAATTATGTTGATACGTTGGATACAACAAGAGATACTCACGATCAAAAACTTATCACTCTCTCAGAGGGTACATCTTGAAAAGACGTCCATTAGTAAAAAGTAAGTCGTTTTCACGACAAAAATAAAATTCGATTTCGGAAATCTCAAAATGTCTATAGTTTTGCGGATTTCCGAAGTTACGCTTTTTTGTAAAAAAAAAGATCTCAGTTTAATGTCAAATAATGTCACTTAATTTTCTTACAGATGACTGAACCGATTTCCGACTGATGTGTTAAAAAAATGAAAATAATGGACCTCACTTTCTCCGAAGATGTCTGAGCCGATTTTCTCCATCTTAGATCCAAAAGAAAAATCTTAGAATGTCATAAAAAATTTATTCAGACCCGATTTCCAATTCTTGAATTACAGGGAGTTAAAGGCAAAAAATTTAATCTCTGGTACAGTCAAGTTTATTTTATGAGGGGAATATGTACCCGCCAAAAAATCGCAATATAATGCTGAACGTCGAAAATTTGCATAAAAACAGCTCGACCTTAATCGCATTAAAATAACGCACAACTCTTAAAATTCGGATCAGGGTCATTTCGCCGAAAGCCGTTTCACCGAAAGTCATTTCGCAGAAAGGGCCATTCCACCGATTCCTGCAATTGTCCTCATATTATAATTGGAATTGATCTAAAATAAACACAAATGAATGATAATACGTTAACGCCCGTTTTGTGGACCTACAATTGTACTTCTTGAATAAAGATTGATTCTTGTACTCTTGAATAAAGAATGATTCATGAACCTAATTTTTGGCACTGTTTTTCCAGATCGATTCGGTTAGTTCACAAAAGCATGCTCCAACGCTTACGTCACATATTCTGAAACATTTCTCTGGCCAAGTGTATCAGCATAATGCATTGGAATGTTATCATAGGTCACTATCTAAAATAATTATAAGGATAGAACGAAATTAATTGATCAATTTGGTCGATTATATCTTCGAAAATTGAAATGTTAGCATATGATCTTCGAAATCGATCCAGAGCCCAAATTTAGTCTAGAATAAAAACAAAATTATTGATATCGGTTAATCCATATACAAAAAAAAAAATTGAGTGGTAATAAGTTTAGACGTTTACGTCACTTATGCCATCATACCACTGGAACCGTGAATGACAGCCATTGAATCTTTAAACCTGTTTAATGAACCAATAGTAGCCTTGAAACGAGCCTAAATCGGTGAAATCGGTTCTGGCATCTTTGAAAAAGTTGAGCACGGAGAAAACAACATGTTTTGTCGGTGACGTCACTCATACTATTATACTTCCGAAACCAGCAGTCACAGTTCTTTAATGTTCGAACTTGATCAACTATCTAATAGCCGACTCAAACGAGCCTAAGATTGTTGAAATCGATTCAGCCATCTTTGAAAAAATTGAACGCGAAAAAAACGCGTTTTGTCGGTTACGTCACTTATACCATTATATTTCCGGACCGAGCAGTCACAGCCATTTGATCTTCGAACTTGATTCACAATGGAATAGTTGCTTTCAAAAGAGCCTATTTTTGTTCAAATCGGCTCAGACATCTTTGAGAAAAATGACCGATAAAAAAACAACGCGTTTCGTCAGTTACGTCATTTATGCAATTATAACACATGAATCAATAAGTCCCGAGACTAACAATGGAAACAACATTTTTTTTGCAAATTTTTTTTAATTCATCAACATAATCACCTTTTAGGGTGATACAATGGTTCCAACGTTTTTCCAATTTTTCAATACCATGTTTATAAAAAAAATTATCTTTCGCTTCAAAATAAGCTTCAGTTTCAGCAATGACCTCCTCATTTGAGCTTAATCTTTTTCCCTAAAGAATTTTTTTAAGATCAGCAAAGAGCCAGTAGTCACTGGGGGCTAAATCTGGCGAGTATGGGGGGGTGGGGAAGCAGATCAAAGCCCAATTTGTTCGATTTCGCCATTGTTTTCATCGACTTGTGGCAGGGTGCATTTTGTTCCATCGAAAGCAATCGCGGCACCCACTTGGAAAAAAACCTATATCATGCTCAATTTATCATGAAGGATAGTAAATACACTTCCATATGATATCTGTGTCATCTCAGCAATCTCACGGAGCTTCACTTTACGATCTTTCATAATAATTTTTGTCACTTCACTCACATTTTCCGGTGTAACGGCTTCCACAGGTCTACCCGAGCGTTCCGCGTCATTTGTGCCGGTACGAACACATTTAAACCCGACGAACCACCGACAAATCGTTGCTTTTGATGGACAAGAGTCCGGATAACATTTTTCAATCCATTGTTTCGTTTGCACGGTGTTTTTACCCATTAAAAAACAATGTTTTATCAAAACACGAAACTCGGTTTTTTCCAAACTACAAAACGACTTTACTTCAACCTCGATAACTCAGCTGTTTCTGGTCGGATCGACTTAAAATTTTGACCCGTTTTAAGCAAAGGTTAGTACTCTAGAAAGACGTGGTTACTGGTTTACTACGAGCGCCATCTCTGCTTTAGTCTCGGGACTTATTGATCCATGTGTTACCTTCGGAACCGAAAGTGTCAGCCATTTGATCTTCTAAATAGATCCACAATTCAATACTAGTTCAATTTTTTCAGAGATTGCCGAGTCGATTGCAACAAGCTTAGGCTTGTTTGAAAGCCACTATTAAATTGTGGAACAAGTTCGATGGCGAAGTGGCTGTGATTTTCGGTTCAGGAGATATAATGATATAAGTGACGTAAGTGACAAAATTCGTTGTTTTTTTACTGCGCAATTTTTTCTGAGATGGCTGAACCGATTTTAACGAGCTTAAGGCCATCGCCCTGGTACCATGCGCGGGGGTGGTTTTAGGAAATTTTCTATGGAAATTTTGAAAAATTTGCTAAAACCAACTACATACAGACCTTTGAATAGTTTTTATCTATCTGCAGGGCAAAAATGGCTGGAAAATTCGGAGGATTTTCCGAGTCTTATCAAATTTCACAATTATCTGGCAAAATAATGCGATAATATAATATTTTTTTCATATAAACCATATTATGGTTACAAAGATTACATTCGGATATATTTTTGGAAAACATTTTCATGCCTTTCATAGAAAATCAACGAATTTCAACGAAATCGGTTATATGAAATTCGTTGATTTTCCATGAAAAGCGTGAAAAGGTTTTCCAAAAATGTGTCCGAATATAATCTTTGTAGCCAGCATAAGGTTTATTTGAAAAAAAAAAATTCATACCATCGAATCATTGTTTTCAAATAAATGTGAAAGATCACAAAAGAACTAATTTTTTCAGGGCTATTTCTGATACGACTCGAAAAATCCTGCGAATTTTTCAGCAAATTTTTGCCCTGCGGATAGATAAAAGCGTTTTAAAAATCTGTATGTTTTTGGTTTCGGCAAATTTTTCAAAATTTTCATCGAAAATTTCCTAAAACCACCACCCGCGCGCATCGTACCTGGACGATGACCTTAAGCTAGTTTGAAGGTAACTACTGAATTGTGGATCAAGTTCGAAAATCAAATGGCTGTCACTTCCGGTTCCGGGGATATAAAGGGTATAAGTGACGTAAGCGACAAAATGCGTTGTTTTTTACCGCTCAATTTCTGAGATGGCTGAATCGATTTCATAAAGATTAGGCTCGTTTGAAAGCCACTATTGAATTCTGGATCAAGTTCGAAGATCAAGTGGCTGTGATTTCTGGTACCGGAGATATAATGGTATAAGTGACGTAACCGACAAAACGCATTGTTTTTTTACCGCACAATTTTCTCAGAGATGGCTGGACCGATTTCAACAAGGTTAGGCTCATTTGAAAGCTTCCGTTAAATTATGATTGAAGTTTGCAAATCAAATGGTTATCACTTCTGGTTCTGAAGGGATATAATAGCATAAGTGACGTAACCGACTAACTGCACATTTTTCTTCGGCAGAAATTTCTCACCCATGACTCAACGAACTTCGATAAACTTATTTCAAAGTTAACAATGTCTATCAAATTTGGAAGCGTTAAGACGAAAATTTCCGTTTCGAGAGATGTAATGTTATATGTGACGTAACCGACAAATTCAAGTGGTTTTCAACGCAACAAAATATTTCGAAGATGAAAAATCAATTTCGTATGACTTACTCGTTTGAAAATTACTATCTGGTTATTTGATAAGCACACAATATTAATGACCGATGATGGAATCTTACAAATGTAGGAATGAGACTATCTCAATGGTAAGAGAAAGGCATTATCGCATCATTAGGTGGATTAAGAAGGGTTATTTTTTCAAATATTTGTTTCTCCAAATTTGCATGACTTTACCTCCTTTAACTTTCACACTTTTGCTTTCTTAAATTTCGTGTCTTTGATATTTTTTTTCCTGCTTTATGTCGAAACAAAAGAAAAACTCATATTAGCTTTATCGATTTTTTCCTTCGCTCTTTTTTACATTTTGTCATTTTCAAAGCCACAAACTGCTATCCTAATGACGTTGTATTTATTTTAATATGCCGACCTTTTATCAAATTTATTCTATTAAGCCTTCTACGCTCTAAGCAAATTATTACCGTCACCCAACATCAACATTCACTCGGCAGTACTCCTCCCCCACATCGTTTATTGAGATTAATTTCACCCGATTCTAAACACGCTCTCGACTCCTCAAACCTCTGATATGATTACTGTTGCTCAACGTAAGCTCCATCTGTCAGATAACGAAACAAGAAGACGTCGTCATCGTACATGTTCACATTTTCCACCGTTTACGGCTCATATCCGCGTCATATCATCACCTTTACGGTTTCCGATAGCCAAACCACATGAGTTCTGTTTCCAGCTGGAAATATAAATCTCAGTCCGCGACGGAAAACGCACATCGCACTCGTTCTGGTTTGATTTCCCTTTTCTTCCGATTCTCCGTCCCCGGGGGAAGGGGGAAGTGGGTGGGTTAGAAGTTCTCGATAAACTCTCACCTCCCAGTTGATTACCATGCCAACTTTCAACCCGTACCCGGTGATGTCAGACATTTGCTGAGAGATGGTAAGACGGCTGTCGGAGAAAATCAGGGACTAGCATCCCGTCGACACACAACATTCATCCAGTTCTCAACCGCCTTCTCCCTTCTCCAGTAAAATATTAAGCTGCTTCGCTAGGGAGAAATGTTTCTGTTGAGAAACCGAGCAACCGAGAGTGTTTCGGGGGGAAAGTAGAGAATGCCGCTACGGAAATGATAATCTAGTTAGGTAATGCTTTTTTTCCGGCAGAGCTGCCGGAAACTGTGCTGCTCTTTGGTCCTGCTTTGAAAAATATTTGCAACTCACTGTTAGAGGGGTCGACCGTGAAATTGAATTTCAAACCTACGATTTTTCCACTCCCAACGCTCCAAAAACCACAATTGAAAGAATTCCAATCAAGTGTGAAAGATTGAAACATAATTACGATACTCTGCTCTCTGGAAAAGCAAATTCCCACGCCACCCAAAATGAGTCAATAAACAACAGACCCTCGAATCATGGCAACATCAGCGATTTTGAACCGAAATTCTTCTTCGTTTTCACCGTAACCACCAACCACCACAACCACCCGGGGCAGCATTCAGTCGATTGCCATTTGTCGGTGTCCTAAACTTTCTCGGTGGTTTTTCGTGAAGGCGAACGAAGTCCGGAACGAACAACCAAAACGAACACAATTGAATACACGGTTCACGGGGAGGAAGTGGAGGGACGGCTCGGCAAAGACACTAACGACGACGTTGACGTCGGTGGTGGCGGCAGTGGCAGTGTATTCAACCTCTCGGGAAATCGGTTTTGTTGCGCACAAACACTAATTTTCCTTCCGTTGCTCCACCGACTCCACCAACCGTGACATTCGCCGGTTGGTTTGTTTGGGATTCGCTTTCACTTCGCTTCGTTCTCGCTACCCCCTGAGTGGGTGGCGGGTGGTCTGAAGTCGAATTTGCTACCCTGGATTCGGAATACCCATGGCACGTCGTTCGCAACGAGCGCAATTAAGCAAATACATTCCACACCAACCTCAAGTCCGACCCTTCCGCTCGTCCACTCCCCCCTCCCCTCCACTGGTTGTTGTTGCCTGTTGTCTTCCGGTTCCTGTGGCATTCACTCTCGAGCAAGTTGACTTCTCGGTAACGGAACGACGTCGAAATCAGCAGTCGGACTGAGAACCAACCAACCAACCAAGCAACCACCCACCACCCACTTGGAAGGCTTGGGGGGAAGCAAGACAAGGCGGCAAACTCAAACGAGTTCATGATTTTCCTACTTTTCATGCTTTCACAGCTATTACTGTTATTTTAATTTAATAACCCTCGTCTCGTCACCTGCCCCGGTCCCATTTTCCGATGGGTCGGACGGACGATGGTGAGTCGTTTTTCCTCTCTCTGTCTCTCTACCATGCTCTTAGCCACCCACTTCCGGGAAATGGTTAAGCTGCTGGAATGGAAGCGATGTCAACGCTGTTTCCCGAGGTTGACTTTATTGCGATGAACGTCGTTGTCGAGTGATGCCAGGACTGACTGACCGGGGGCTGCTACGGGAACCACTCGGGGGAGGTTGTTAACCTGGCAGCACTGGCCGTATGGGAGCACGGGGTAACTGTTTGGTTCCCGTGACACGTACAATCTGATAAGGCATCGCGAAGAAATGTTTCCTCGCACCTCGTCATCATCGGTATTGGGCTCACGAACGTTCGGGCAAACCCGGTAAAAGGCACAGGCCAGCACAAGCCCTGGGGTTTGTCTTTTCGTGCTTTGACATTTATTTAATTTTATGTGATTATCTTATTTACAACGAACAGAGCAGCAGGCAGCGGAGACTGGTGACCGTGTGCGTGTTTCGGAATAGGGGTGACGAAATTGTCGGCACGTACACCGCGACGACGACGACGACGACGACGACGACGGTGGTGGTGGGAGGTTTACCGTTTCGAAGGAAAATGGGATTGCGGAAGACAGGCTAAATTAGATGATTGATCGATGCGGCTTTTCCCGGTGCTGTTCTTCAAGCCAAGCAATCAAAGTCAGTGTTTTATCGACGCCGGCAGTCGACGGAGGTTTTGTTGATTAACATACCTGTTTGTGCATTTCCACGTTGAGACCGTAGGACATTTCGTAGTACTGCAAGAAAAAAGAGAAACAAGAGAATATGTTGTTAGACATGTATTTTTTCTACAATATAGAAGAGATGTGGGGAGGAAATTTCAGTTCAGTATTTTTGGAAAGTCATAAGAAAATTTAGTCCAGAGCACTAACAAGCCAATATCACCATATTAGTATATATGCTACTAGTGACAACTTTAAGCAGCTATGAGTTATGCATATTCGCAAAGATAGGATCCCAACTTGATTGGGACTATTTTCAGTTGTGTGAATTTCAGAACGTGTGAGAACAATTAATCAAAACAACGAACATCTCAAATTTATAGAAACATATTCTAGCTATGAATAAATTCGTGGTGTTTTTATGTTCTAAATTTGAAACTTTGACAAAAATGGTTACAAATTAAATCTTTAAAGTACACTGAAGTCGCGTACAAAAAATCGCGCAGCTTTGGAAATCCACGTAAAAAAATCGCAAATCTGGTGAAATTTTTCGTTATGTCAAATATCTTAGAAATGCACGAAACCTCGAGATCAGATTTAATCTGGAAAAAAAAGTTTCGATCAAAAATGCTCCAAGTGTCCGAGAGTTGACTTAAATTTTTTTTTTGGGATAACACCAGATCGCGACGTTTCATGCATTTCTAAGACACAGCAGGAAATTCGCGTAAAAAAACTGCGTAACTTCGAGAATGCGAGTAAAAATAAACCGCGTAACTTCGGAAATCCGCCTAGAAACGTCAAGATTTAGTGTTATCTAAAAAATCTCTTTTTTTTTAAATCGACTTTCTGGAACTTTGATAGAAAAATATTGATATATTTTCTAAGTCCCAGAAAGTCGATCTAAAAAAATTTTTTTCGAGATGACAATAAATCTCGACATTTCAAGCAATTCTAAGACTTTTGGCATCAAAAATTTTTTTTCGGTTTCGGAAATTTTCATGAAAAAAATTTTTTGTCGGTTAACTTACTTATACCATCATATTTTCGGAACAGAAGTCGCAGTCATTTGATATTTGAACTTGAACAATGGCTCAATAGTAGCTTTCAAACGAACCTAAGCTTGTTAAAATCGGTTCAGCCATCTCCGACAAACTTGCGCGGTAAATAACGCGTTTTGTCGGTTACGTCACTTAAGCCATCATATCTCCGGAACCAAAAGTCACAGCCATTTGATCTTCGAACTTGATCAATGGCCCGACAGTAGCTTTCAAACGAGTTTGTTCAGCCATCTCTGAGAAAATTGAGCGGGAAATGCACACACACAGACATTTTCCGATCTTGTCGAACTGAGTCTGGAAAAAAATGGTATATACCACTATGGGTCTCCGAGGCTCCGTTCGAAAGTCGGTTTTTCCAACAATTCTAATACCTTCCTATAGAGAAAAGCAAAAACATTTCTTTTGTACCTTTTAAATAAACAAAATTCGAGACATCCCTTGGCTTCAATTCATACGGTACCCAATTGCCCACCGTTCGGATAATTTCCATCACTTTCAAACGCAAATGATTGTGTCGAATAACGTTGAGTAATTTTGCAAGTTATTTCTGCGTTTGCGACGGGTCTTGATCGATCAACTCCCTCAGTTCTTCATCTTCAAACTTTGGTGGCACTTCGCCTCGTTCTTCGTTTTCCTAAATCAAAACTGCTACTTCTAAACCTTGGAACACAATGACATTCGGTTCTTCATATTGGAATAACTCCCCGCAAACACACTTTGTTTACCATAAAACTCCGAGTTTTCATAGTGAAAAAAAAAAGTGTTTTACGCCGCAGCTGAATCACTGGAACAAAAATCAAGTAACGCTATTTGTGAAAAAAAATGGCACGCACATACATCAATCACAAAAGTAGAAGTAAAATATTTTAAAATACACACAAAATTTAAAAAAAAAACATTAAATTTTAACAAATTCAGAAAAAAATATGAACATATCACAATATCCGTATAAATCGCATAAGTGATATGAAATTCTTACAAACTTATTCATGAAAGATGAAAAATATCCTGTTTTTGTCGTGAACTTTACTATGGGGCGCATTTGAAAAATTTACCCTGTACAAGAATGAATAGAACTTAATATCTCTTGTTGTATTTTAGGCAGCAATATAATTATAAATACCATCGGAAATGTGCTCAACAATTTATGATAACATGTTTCGGTAACTCAAAGTTGAAGTTTTCCTAAATGGTTAGTACGAACGAGCATGAAGGTGAAATTCAGTGCCAAAATAAGATGCGCAAAATTCCAAACACATCAATTGAACGAATCATCGTACAAAGCGTATCGTACAAAACCGACACGTAGAAATACGGAATATACACAATGCTTGTGAATTTTACGTATTTCTCGTCTACGGCGAAATTGTTCATGCTTTGTTGCAGATAAAAATCTTCAGTATGAGCTGTGCAGGCCCGTACCCAGGATTTCGTATCGGGTGGGGCCCAAAGATAAAAAATAATGTTACTGAAGATTGTTGATGTACCTAATTCTTGTTGATGTACCTAATACGGGTGTTTTTAACAGACACTTTAAACTTTTCCATTGGAACTGTTATTGTATTACATATCTTTACGTTTGCTGTCTTGTTATTTCTGTAACACATGTGTGAGACCTTCTAAATAATTATATATCTGTTTTTTGATTTCGGGATGGGCCAGGTCCCCCCTCTGGGTACGTGACTATAGCTGTGTATTGATCATTCGGTCCATAAGCGAGAGGTGTGAATGCTGAGTGTGATACTAGTTGGGGTCTTTTTAATATTTTTATTAATTTCGAATTTCCAAATTCAAACAGACAAAACAGAGCAGATTCTAGGCAGAGCTTTGTTTAATTGTATCCTCCTATTTTTAATTTGTGTCTTATACATTGCCGAATATTTCAGATACAATAATTTACGAAATAAGGTTTAGATAGCCCTAAAAATATATAAATATGAATATTTTGTGTTATAAATTGAAAATATTTGATTTTTTACATGCTATACGCAGGTCGTCGCCATTCTTTTTCTGACAGTATCATGGAAAATGCATTTATTCAAAACTTTTGATACGACATAAATGTATTTCTAATCAATACGTTTACCTTTTATTATAATGAATAGGTATAGAATTCGCCTAAACTAAACAAAAAATTTCCGAAGAGCGGAAAAACATGTCAGTTTTATTCGTATTCACGTCGTCCAGATATGTCTCTGACATTGCCCAACCATCTTTTTCATAACTGATTGTAACCGGTTTTTGGCGTCCAGAACAATTACATGACTACACACTTAAAACATGTTGCATCTTCTTAGATGTTCATAAAAGGAGCGTCGCGATTCACTTACATTCACAATACATAGCATGTAAAGATAAGTCATATCATTAACTTCACAGTTAATATAACTGAAGTTTACATCGATACAGACGCAAAGTTTATATTTACATGTTAGTAGATGTAATATTGTGTCATCACCGAAGAAATTACGGCATACTCGAATTTACGTCAAGCGTAAATTTAATTTTTTCTAAGAGTGCAGTGTTACAATCCTATTGACACAACGAAACCTCCCAGGTCGGAGCTCGAGCATACGCAACATTCAAACTCAAATGCTTCAAATGTATCAAAACATGCTCTAAAAAATACAAAAAAAACACACACATCGCAAATCCCATAAAACAGCGTACAACGTAATTGCAAACAAAAAAAAGGATTAATGAAAAAAAACTAAAATAAAAATCTCAACGAAACTAAAAATTAGAAAAATTTAACTTGTCACTGAGGAAACGAAATTAATCAAAATGAAAAAAGTTACCAAAGCTTCAGTAATTAGACAAATCAATAAAGCAAAAATAAACAGAAATGTCGCAAATCACATCAATTGCAAGTTTCAAATAAAAAAACAATGTAAAACTGCAAAATTAACGAAAATTTTAAAACATCGCGAAAATAGTACAAATATAAAAATCGAAAAACAAAATAAAACCAAAACTACAAAAAACTAAAGCTGGAAAACTTGTGAAAATGTTAAAATCAGTGGCGTCTCGTGGCAAAGTTTACGGGTTGTGCACTGATTATATCAGATGTAACAGTTCGTTGTAAGCGAAAACAAAAGATTGAGGAATCGATATTCGCTTGTGTTTTCAATACAATGAAATATCGATACTTTTGCATGGTATTTTTTTTTTATTAAACTTTTTTCGTATTATCGATACAACAGAAGAAATCCGCGTGCTTCTCGTTCAGCAAATCTGTCAATAATATCATTAACAAAACCGTTTCGACGTTGCAACTGAGACAGCCAAGGATGCCAGGTCATTTTTTAGAATTTGTGTCCGAAAAAAAAATCAACCTGAGCCAGAAAACGCTCTGTAGGATACTTTGTTTTTTTCCTAGCAAATTGAAGACTGTTAGAGGCTCATTGACTTCAGAAATCTGTGAAAATCTGTACAGCATATTCAAAATATGTTAATATCGGATTAATCTGTGAACCTGACATCTCTGGAGACAGCAATTTGTTTTCAACTGCCATAAGCACAAACCAACGAAGCCTCTCCTGAAGGTGTGCATGCATACAAGCAGTGTTGGTGATTGCCGAAAATTTCATAGAAGCTGCTATATTGCTATCTATATTGTATACAACATTTTCAATCCGGTAGAAGATGCTACAAGAACTCGAGTCTCTCAATGCATGCACCGCGAGAGAATTTTTCTACATTCCTTCGCTCCACTTCATACTCTGAGTATTTCTCGGCCCTTAAAAAAATTACAGTCTGATAATGATCGTTGCTGTGTGGAATTTCCCATGAGAGAATCGCAAGTTGACAATTATCGCAGAAAATCGAGTCGATGATTCAACTTGATGATTCTCATACTAGGTTGCAATATTTCAAAACCCTTGTGTGGAGCATTCACATACATTTTCATAGACACAACTTATACAAAGATTATATGCACATAGTTAGAATAAGCGGCAATAGTAAAATGATTCTATCGCAATTATCAACTGCCTGTATAGAATCGGATCGCGAAACGAGAATAAGAGACCGTTTGTTGCTTCAGAGAGGATTCCCACAGCAGCGTGCTAACCTTTGATTCTCAGAAATGTCATCGAGAGAAATTCGCTCTCGCACTGGTGTCGATTCTATGTTAAATGAGCCATGCCGTTTTTTTTGTTGTTGCGATGATTTCCAACTCTCTTTGATGGCACTGATTCAATCGTTGAAGAGTTGCCAGCGAACGTTCTTTGATACGATAAAAGCCATCCTTGCATACAAGTTCTCACAGAGCCAAACTTGACAGAGAGAACAACAAATCTCAGAGCAGAGCTGAGTAATTCTCTCTTTTCTTGAATCTGTGCAGTAACTCATGTGCACGGAAAAGACACTAACAAAGCGACAAGAACTCGGTGCACATGGCAAAGTGCTGAAGTTCAGAGAGCCACGGCAATGCGATATGAAAAGAACGTTTGACCAGCAAGCGCAAGCAGTTTAGGGTGATTTTTTTGCATATTATGCTGTGGATAAATCGCTCATTATTTTCTATTCGGCACCATCCGACCTGATTTCATCGACTAAATAGAGAATCTAAAAAATAATAGAAGACAGATGGGGATGCACCTAGCTCCTTCAATTTGACCAGTTGTGCAGTGCACGAGATGCACATAAGGACGAGACGCCACTGGTTGAAATCAAATATGTTTTATAATAAGGGAAATATCAAGCGGTCGAAACGTCGGGTAGTAGAAGGTAGAAGAAGAGGAGGTTTTATGCCTGTTGGAGAGCAAAATTGACAGAAACTAACTTGAACCAAATAAACAAAGGCGCTTGATCCTATCAAATTTCTAAGAATGAATCGTTTTGCCTTGAGGGTGAAGAAAACATTTTTTCCATGAATATGTTTATTTCATAGGCAATATACATAAGTTTTTCTTCGGCGTGGCATCCACAATACATAGTACTTTAAACCTAATAAATTTCGAATATCATATTAGTATGTTGGTATTCATTAATTAATCTAAACACTGTTTTTATCAAGCGAGTTGCTAACTGTGTAGTGATTGGACATGAGTCTGAACATCACACGAATGAAGTCCCTACTCACATCCAATCCCTTGAACCATGCCTTAGTCGATATTTTAGGAATAATTGAGTGCATCCACCGACCCAGATCATTTTTATTATCCCAAGAAGCTTGCCAGCTGGCAAGTATTCTTTTACGAGACGCGTTATAGAATTCGTTGAAAGCAATCGGTCTCTCATAAATTTGACCCTCAATAGCACTAC